>NC_056744.1:775676052-775850495 GCF_019279795.1 Protopterus annectens
AACATCAGATTCATTAGTGGAATGTTGCCAGTGTGCAACACTGGAGAAGAACAAGACAGGCACATCTATGATGTTGTAGGACTGTAACAAGAACTTTCTGTTTTGTATTTACAGCTTCTTATATTGTCACTGTACCCATCCTAAATTTAAAAAAAATGTACATATCTTCAAATACTATCATCTGCACATTTAAGACAGACACGTACCTTCAAAATACCATTCTGGATGACTAAAATATTTCTAAGCAGACTACATGAACATGCACAACATTACCATCATCAACCCCTTTTCTCCCATTTTCTACTTGGGGTCGGGGTCATGTCAACTGTCACCATCTCTCTCTCTCTATTCAATGCCACTGCCCTATCTTCTTCGACAATAATGCCTGACAGTCACAGATCTTCTCTCACACAGTCCATCAAACTCTTTTCTGGGTGCCCTTGTTTCCTCTTGGCTTCTTCCTGTCCGTCTCAAGTCTTCATCACAGGCTGTCTTCTGCTTTTATATAAATGTGCCTGAACAACAGTAATCTGTTCTCTTCGACCTTCTCTGCAACTGCAGCTACTTTAGCTTCTGCTATGATGTCCTCATTCCTTCATCTGTCCCACAGTGTGCACCCAAACATTCATCTCAGGCACATCTTCTCCATAACCTCTAGCTTCCTCAACTGCTCTGCCTTTGCTAGCCATGTTTCCGTACCATAGAGAAGACCGGTAACACTACTGTTTTATACACTTCACTTTTCAGCTTCTTTGGCATTCTTCTGTCATGCACTACTAAAGACACACTGTGTCAAAAGGCCCCAGCCCCTATGATTCTAGCTTTGACCTCATTCAGACTTCGATCTTCTCAATCACTACCCCAAGATACTAGAAGCTGTTCACTTGTTCTGCTATTTTCCCATCAATCTCAGTTTTCAGTTTCTTCTGCCCTCCTCATTTACTGCCATTACAATGGTCTTATCTGTACTCAGATTCATCCCATGTTCTTCTGGTATGCATTCCAGTCCTGTATCCTTTGCAGAAGTTCTTGCTCAGAGTCTGCCTGTAATGCCACATTGTCTGCATAGAACAACTTTGTTTCTCTGTCTTGTTCAACCTGTTTGCTAATGTAGTCCATCACCAGTATGGATAGTAGTGGGCACAGAGCTGAACCCTCATGCACACCCCACTCCTATTGGGAACTCCTTCTGTGAGATCAAACAGTGTTCATGCTCAAGTCATTGGGTCCTTGTACACAACCTACACTAATTCTATCAATGTTTCTGGGACTTTGAACCACCACAGAACTGCGCACACCAGCTTTCCTGAGACCTTGTCATATACTTTCTCCAAGTCTAACAATGCGCAGTTAAACTACTTCCCCATCTCTAGCTTTTTCTCAACTGTCTGTCGCAATGAACATCAGTGTGGTTGTGCTGCATCTCAACTAAATCCAAACTGCACATCTCCCATATCACTTTCTACTGCTCTGTGTATTTGTTTATCAAGCACCCTCACAAGAACTTTCATGCAGTGTGTTAGCAGTTTGATATCTCTGCACAGCCCAAAGCTGTGCATGTCTCCTTTCTTCTTGTACACTGACACAAGTATGCTTATTTTGCAATCATTTGGGATACGGCTTTCTCTCAATATTGCTATGGAAACCCTCAGGTGCTTTTTCTCTCCATCTCACCCAACATTTTGATCATATCTACAGTGACCTCATCAGAGCCCACTACTTTACCTGACTTGATTTTCCATAGTGCTGTTCTTATTTCTTTTAAGGTGGGCTCCTCCTCTTCTTTCATCATAGGCTGTGGGCTGGGTCAGAACAGCTTCATTTCTTCATCTAGAATGTGCCGGATGTACCTCGTCCATCTGCCTTTGATGTCCTGTGGACTTGTGAGGAGGTTGTTGATGACATCCCTTATGAAGGGTGCATAAATATATAAGTTACAACAAAAGCTAAGTCAGTTGTACACACCATCAAGCCACTGTAGGCTACTGGGTTTCTGACAGATGGTCAATCAAAATGCAGTTTTCAATAAAATGTTAAGCAGAGTATTAATAGCCAAACAACTCCTAAAGAACAGTATCATTTTTTTTCAAACGTCATTAATTCTGCCCTTTCAGAATTACAAAGCAAAAATAAATAAATAAATAATATATATATATATATATATATATATATATATATATATATATACACACACATATATATATATATATATATATATATATATATATATATATATATATATATATATATATACACACACACACATACACACACATATACATCTCACACACACAATATTGTTTGAGAGGTAGCACTCAGTGGAATATTTTATAAACAGAGAAAATAAGTGGGTGCAAACCTGGAGTTCAGCTACTGTGTCAAAAATATCCTTGCATAGCTACCAAATCTATGAGTAGAGTAAAGCCGGATTTACAATCAGCACTCTGGGCTACCCAACTGGTATGCATGTTTTGGAATAACAAAGACCTTTTAATATATAATTAAAGTGAGAAAGAGGGATCGCAACCAAAGATAAAAGTTAAAATTCAGAAGTAGATTTTGTGGTTCAAATAATAAAACTACAAATAAACAAATAAATAAATAAATACATAAACAGTAAAAATTAAGGAGCACCTCACAGCAAGGTACGAAATGCTTTTGAATGATATAACATTTGCCCTAAAATACTCTGTGTATTCTGAGGAAGAGTCATCAAGTTCAAAGGAAACCTGAAAGAGTTATGTGATCAATGACAGCATAAAGTTTCTTAATCATAAACATGTGCCACCAAAGTATTTTCATACAGCTGTGACGCCACTGTGACTCACAGTTTGCTCCATCCATAACAGAACAAAGGTTTACATTTTTACCTGCAAAGTTACTAGCAGAGGGTGATTCTGTTGACTCTTAACAAGAACTGACAGGGCTGTCTGCTGCTCCATTCAGCTTTGAAATTAAGGACGCTGTATAACTGAGAGCAACTGCACTTGCTTGGGTATGTCTATGAAGAGTCACAGCATGAGCCTTTTAGGCTCTTATGCTTTTTATCACTTTTTGTCTCCTAGATTTTCATGACATACTGACTATGCAGACTGTGGAAAGCAGAACAACTGCTTTAAGTTGTGGGAAGTATAGTGAATTGTCAAGCTTAATTTCCCTTGTGATCTGTTCTGTAATACTGGTCACACAAAGTCACCAGCTGTGCACAAATGGAACCACTAACTGGAACACATTCACTGGTTCTATATGCAGCTCCTCTAAAGACACAGTTGCACCTATTATGCAATTATCCAAATACACGTTTATACTGTCCTCAACTCAGCTTTTTTGACAAACTAGCAGCGTTTACATGTTTTTGTTTTAATTAAAGCTTTGTTCAACTTGAGTACAGGATGCAGAGTAAGATGTGATAATATAACTGGTTAAAAAAGTCCACAGAGTTCCTTCTAGACTGCGATGGAAAATCAGTATAAGCAGTAACTGTCTGCAAACTAAAAGACATAAAAAAAAATTGGCCTGCAGTAAACCAGCAAAGAAAGGGAGGGTTGGCTATAATTTATCTTCATCTTGCTCACCCCCCAATAGTCCTAATCTAATGTTTGAAAAAGACACTTTGCAGAATGCTTGACAGGTTCTCTCCCTTTGCCGGCCTCCTGCTGCTTGGTGCTCGATTGAGCACAAGCCATTATTATTATTTTATTTAGTAAGGGGCAAATCCCTTTTAATTAAGATGTCTTTCTTGTCAAGAAAAGAGACAGAGGTCTAAAGAAATTCAGATTTAAAATCATTCTGCTTTCGAAGAGGTGTCCTGACCATGTCTCCCTCTGTAATTACAAACATATTTCTTAATTATCAGAGAATTTACAAACACATTTCTAAATTATTAAAAATTTTCATCCTCAGACAGCTTATCCTACTAGCTTATGCTCAGATGGCTTTAAAGTTTACTTAATGTTAAGCAAGTCAGCTGTCTTTCTGTTTTTAGATTTTGAATCTAGACCGCCACTTTTAAGAGAAGCATTCTGATGTTTTAACACAGAGGAGACTGCAACACATAATTACCAGGGGGAATTACAAGTTATATCATCTCAAGTATGAATCATAAAGCACAAACAACTATGCTGCATTTCAAAGTGCATTTATCATTCGGATAAAGATAAGGCTCCTGCAACTGTGTAATACATGAACACAGGCACAAATCAAAAGATGAACACAAATGGTATACATAGATCCCCCTCTTTTACATCTGGCACCTGTGCAATTGATCGTTCTCTTTCCACCTGTCTCAGGTTTTCTTGAATCCCTCTGTTGCTTCTACTTCTCACTCAGTCGAATCATTATAGGATTCCGCCACCACCTCCTCTAAAAAAAAAAAAAAAAAACTTCCTAAAGGCTGATATAAAATTTCCCTCCGACCATTTGCCTCACATATCCCTCTTTCATCCTTTTCATTCTTAATTCTATCCTTCCCACATGACTGCTAATCAGGTGCAGAGCAATACAACAGAAGGCCCAAATGCCAGAATACCTCTGACTCCATCCCCCACATGTGAGCACCCATTCTGTACCACCAGAGACAGGTTTCATAACCTGAAGGACCCTACCACAAGATTATTTCCAGATCACTCTATAATATATATTCAGACACCACTAGCACTGTATGGTACCTGCATGTCATTTTATTTAAATATCAGAGCCTACACAACAAGCAGCCTTCTAAATCAAGAAAAGCAGACATACCAACTTGGCCTTTTGCAGCAGTGTTGTTGTTATTACTACTACTATTTATTTATTTATTTTTATAAACATTATTTAAACTAGTAAGCCCACAGGGCACAAGTACTCCTTTTTCGTGAGCAACCTGGGAGCACTCTTTGTCAAATGACTTGCTCATTGTCATACTCTAGGCACACTTTAGTGGAGGGAATCAAACCCTGTACCCTTGTCTTCAGGAATTGGTTCATTAATAGGTCAAAGCCCTAATCCTTCATGCAGCTGCTACACTGCAACAGTCCTCTGTATCACATCAAAGTAGCCAGTGTCACAGACAGCCATTCATGGACAACACTATTTGCAATTACAGTCAAATAAATGTACTACATATCTCAAGTACAAACAAAAATTACAGCATTAAGTAAGGCAGTGCAGGTATATACCCATGTTAACTGTACTCAAAACCCCATTATACTGGCTTCTACTATGAGAGATGGTGACATGACACTCATATCACAAGTGCTTACTCCTAAAACCTTGAATGTTGTCTGTCAAATTAAAAAGAATAAGTGAAAACTTGAACTTTTTTTTTTTTTGCAAGTACTAAGCCCTCTTTTCCTCCACCAAATGCAGATTAAGTCCACCACACCCCCTAAACTTATATATGTGATGTCGCTCCTCTGGGCTAGTGATCAAGGAGCTTCAATCCTCATCACTGACACCAGTGGGGAACATTCACTTACAGAAAAATAAACACACACAGTATTTTCAGATGCAACTCTCTCCACCAAGTACAATTTCTCTTAAGAGCATACAGGGAAATGCACACTCCAGTCCTGGGTCTGGACATTCGCTCCAGGCCCCAAACAAGACTCCCCACTGACCACTATAGAGCTGAGTCCTTAGCCGGGTATTCCAAGCCAAGTCCTCCACCACTCTCTAAATGAAATCAGTGCTCTCAGTGTCTCTGTTCCAAGTAGCTGTCACACACACACACTCTGAGATCTGATTTTCACACACACACTTGGGAAAGGCTGGCACAGCTTACCCACTCTGCCACCTCCACTCAGACTATAAGGTAGATTTACTGCCACCAGAACACCCGAAGCCAGCTACTTTAAGGCTCTTACCATGATACCCAATTGCACTTAGCAAAATTAATACTTATAGAAATAGCAGTGTTTAACCAAGCAGCAAGACTTTCAGGAACATAAAGCCACAGTGCCACTAAATAAATGCAAGTACTGTCAAAGGTTAAACATTTTCTAAAAGACTAGCCACAATGAAAGGTTTAGAAATATTTAATAATAATAAATATAAAAACATGAAAATACTGAATATCTATTTACAATAAATATCAGACTTTCAATCACAGGAAATATAAAAGAACACACACATGGAAAGACTCAGACAGATACAGAAAAACTACATTTATCTAATTGCACTACATTTTTCTAACTGACTGAATATTTGCTGTTACCTTCTTACGTACTAAAGCAAGGCAAGATGAACGTGGATGAGTGTCTTGTCAGGTCCAAAAACAGTGTGCACCCCTCACATCTCTCACTAGCATTCAAATTCAATTTCAGTGCTGGCTACCGAATGACATCACATCTGGTCACCAGATTCTGGTTCCCACACTACCCTCTCACTAGAAACTCAACCAGGATCTGGCACAGATGTGTCACAAGGCGCACACAGAACTTTAGCTAAGGTTGATTACAGCATCTGGAAACTGGAAAACTATTCCAAAGCTTCTACCCTTCCTGCAGAAACTAACAAGCCATTGTCTGGCATCCCTGGATAGCAATTAGTTCACCACTAAGGACAATAGAGCAGGATCCCAGCCCGGGCTTTTCACAGGCATTGTGTCTCTGGCTGCATTCAGACCTGAGAGAGAAAATCTTTATGGCCTGAGCCAAGTCATTTAATTTCAGGTTATTTTTCTAAATGTTAGCTGGGCTGAGATTAACTCCTTTCCTTCTAGTATCCTCTGTTAAAAAATATACATTTCATCAGTTACAATAATACAGTTTGACATACATGTACATTTCTTTTCTGTCCAGCAGGACCCACTGTTGATACACTTTTAATACAATCAACTTTACAAATACATTTTTAACACAAGCATTTGTGCAAATCGGTGGTGCAGCGGTTAACGTTGCCGCCTCACAGCAAGAGGTTCTCCGGAGTTCAATCCTCGGCTGGGGCGCCTTCTGTGCGGAGTCTGCATGTCCTCCCTGTGGTCGCGTGGGTTTTCTCTGGGTGCTCTGGTTTCCTCCCACATCCCAAAGACATGCTGTAGGTGGATTGGACACTCTAAATTGGCCCTAGGTGTGAGTGCGTGCATGTGTGTGCCTTCTTTGGAAGGTTGGGTGCTGGGTTGGCAACTCAACACCGTAAAAAGTACAGTTTTGTACCTACCATAAATGTAGATGTTCGAAGATCCACATTGCTGCAGTCCTAACACTTGGGTAGTCCGCTGTCCCAGTCGGCCCGAATACCAAAGTATAAGGCTGACGTCGGTCAAGGCGCATTTGTCTGACATCAGGACGTCAGGGTACAAATGCGCATGACCGACGTCATATCCTCAGTCTTTTCTTGCCCCAGATGTCAGAAGACCCTAAAAGATAAGGCCAAAACCAAAAACACCAAACACTCCCGTACCTAATATATGTACAATATATACAAATTTACAAAAATAGAACCCCACCCACACAACCACCCCTAAACACAGAGGGGAAGGAGGGAGGGTAAATTGGACTGCAGCAATGTGGATCTTCGAACATCTACATTTATGGTAGGTACAAAACTGTACTATGTTCTTCATCTCACATTGCTGCAGTCCTAACACTTGGGTAGAATCCCAAAGCAGAGGTAAGGGAGGATGGCTAAACTATAATGAAGCAGGAGCTGCCAAAATGCCCTGCAACACAGCAGTGGCAAAACCAGCCCTGGATTTAGAATAGAGAGGAAGGTGGTAAAATGCTTGGATAAAGTATGCACTGAACTCCAAGTAGCTGCCTCCAAAATATCCTTAGTTGCCACCCCCCTTAGAAATGCTGTTGAAGTGGCAGTAGCCCTCGTGGAATGAGGCCTAATCCCAGCTGGAATCTCCTTGCCATGATGGGAATAACAGAATGCAATGCAAAACCCAATCCACTTAGATATAGTTTGTTTTGACACAGGCTTGCCCTGGGAACTCAAAGCAAAAGAAACAAACAACTGCTGAGACTGCCTAAAATCCTTAGTCCTGCTTAAATAATAACGCAACTGCCTGTGTACATCTAAAGTGTGCAAAATCTTTTCCCCCTTATTTTGGGGATTTGCATAAAAAGTAGGCAAATGAATAGTTTGGTTTAAAGCCACACTAGAGACCACCTTAGGCATAAATGAAGGATTAGTACGTAATGATACCCTATCCTTATGAAAAATCAAAAAAGGCTCAACCGCCATAAGGGCCTGCAATTCAGAAACCCTTTTTGCAGAAGTAATGGCCAACAAAAAAGCAGTCTTCCATGACAAGTATTTCAATTCAGCAGTAGCCACAGGCTCAAAAGGTTGTAGAGTAAGTTTCTCCAACACAAAATTGAGGTCCCAAGCAGGAGTAGGAGCTCATTGGGGGTCTTATATTCTTTGCCCCTCTAAGAAATTGCTTGAACAAAGGATGAGAAAACAATGGTGGGTCACAATCATAGTGAGCTGAAATTGCTGCAGCATGAATCTTAATGGAAGAGAAAGACAAACCTTTGTCCAATAACTCAGTAAGATATTGAAGAGCCACACTCAAATTAGGCTCAGAAACATCCAAATCCTTTGCTGCACTCCAAAATAAAAATCTCTTCCATTTTTCTGCATACACTTTACGTGTACTAGGCCTTCTGGCTTCCATAATCACATTCAAAACTTGTTGAGGAAGTTGAGACCTGCTGTGGTTCAAAACAGAATATGCCAGGCTGTTAGATGAAGAGAGTGAAGCTTGACATTGAGGAGATGACCGTCCCTCTGAGACAAAAGGTGTGGAATTAAAGGTAAAGGCCATGGAGGCTTCCTTACCAGATTCCTCAGTAATGGGTACCAGTGTTGCCGAGGCCAATCTGCAGCTATCAAAATCATCCTTGGCTTGTCTTGTCTGACCTTTAGGAGTACCTTTGGGAGGAGAGGCAGAGGTGGAAAGGCATACACATAAAGATTTTCCCAACTGAACGAAAGAGCATCCACTTTCCAAGCTGTGTGATGAAACCTTTTCGTGCAAAACTTTGGCAGCTGGTGGTTTAGTGGAGAAGCGAACAGATCTATGTCTGGAGTTCCCCAGGACACTGTCAATTGTCGAAATACATGAAGATCCAGTTTCCACTCGTGGGGATCCATGATCTGCCTGCTTAACACATCTGCTAAGGAGTTCTGTGCTCCTGGCAGAAACCTTGCCTGTAGATTTAGCTGCAAGCTGAGCGCAGTCTCCCACAAAATCATTGCTTGCCTGCATAGAGGATAAGAATGTGTTCCCCTTGCTTGTTGATGTACCACATGACAGTAGTGTTGTCTGTTAGAATCAACACCTGCCCTGGAAGAAGTAACTCCTTGAAAGCCATTAATGCAAACTGGACTGCTAACATCTCCTTCATGTTGATATGTAGATGCTGTAGTCTGGCAGGCCACTTGTCTTGTATCCACTTTCCATTCAGATGAGCTCCCCAAGCTATGTCTGAGGCATCTGTCGTTAGAATCTGACTCGCCTCTGGCCGGGTCACAGAGAGTCCCTTGTTTAGGTGACATTCCTGAGCCCACCACAAAAATTCCTTTTGAATGCAAGGTATTATTGGAATGACAGTGTCCAAATCCTGGCAGTGCTGTGTCCATACATTTTTTAGATACCATTGCAGCTTCCTCATATGCAGTTTGGCATTAGGAAGCACCAGAATACAAGATGCCATGAACCCTAATGCTTGAAGGACTGTCCTTGCAGTCAGCACGGACTGATGAGATAGTTGATGGAAGTAAAGGGATAGACTCTTTTGTTTGTCCGGGGTTAAAAGGCCATCTGGGCTGCTGTATTCAGTCTCACACCCAGAAAGCACATGTCTTGAGAGGGTACTAGACTGGACTTTATTTCGTTCACAGAATACCCCAGGCATCTTAGCACTGCTATCACATATTCCAGATGCTGAAGAAGCTCGTCCTTTTCTTGAGCCAGAATCAGACAGTCGTCCAAGTAAGGATAGATTTGTATTCCTTTTAGCCTGAAAAAGCTACAACTGGAGCCAGAACTTTTGTGAATACTCTGGGCAGTAGATAAGCCAAAGGGCAATGCAGAGAACTGATAATGTGAATTTCCAGCTCGAAACGCAGATACTTCCTGCAACTGAGTCTGATAGGCACATGAAGGTAAGCCTCCTTGAGATCTAAAGTTACCATCCAGTGATCTTTGCCCAGCAGAGGTAAAAGCTGTTGTAACGTCAACATTTTGAACTTGGGAATGTCCAAATAAGTGTTGAGGATAGACAAATCCAAAATTGGTCTCCACGTGTTCCCCTTTTTTGGTACTAGGAACAGGCGAGAATAAAATCCTAGGCCCCTTTCTGGCACAGGAACCGGCTGAATGGCCCCTATCTGGAGCAACAGAGAAATTTGCTTGTGAGCCTCTTTTCTTTGTATAGGAGGAATGTCTGGCATGCCTTGGAATGGAGGCAAGGTATGGAAATAAAACCTGTAACCGTGGTGAACGATATCCAATACCCATCTGTCTTGGGTAATAACACCCCAATTTTCTTTGAAAAGTGCCAGCCTTCCTCCCAAAGGTGCTGCCAGACGAGAAGGCTCTGGCAGTTGAAAAGGCAAGTCATTGGGTCTGCTTACGAAAGGACTGACCCCTGCCCTCACCAGAAGACTGGGCAGGCGAACTGCCTGTTCTAGGCCTAAAAGAACCTTGAGCTCTGCCCCTACCACGTCTAGATCTACCCCTAGACTGAGAATCATAAGAAGAATAAGTCCACCCCTTAGTAGGCCAATTTCTACTAAACTTTGGAGGCTGAACCTGCAAAAAATCTTTAACAGTCTGCATAGACTTAGCCTTGTCCTCCATTTTCTTTAAAACTGTTTCCACAGGCGCACCAAACAACACATCAGATTGTAAAGGAGCATCTAAAATCCTTGTCTTTACATGTTCAGCTAAATTCTGATCCCTCAGCCAGGCGTGCCTGCGAAGAACAGAACCAGTGGCTGCCACCCTCGAAGAGGCCTGTACAGCATCAAAACCACATTGCAAGGAATGCTTACCCACCTGTTCAGAAACATGAACCAAATCCTGCAACTCTTTACACTCAATACCTTCCGCCAGAGCATCTACCTTAGACTTCAATTGTGAAAGGAGATAATTTTGGTATTTCAACATGTGAAACTGGCAATTCAAAGCCCTCATGGCTAAAGTGGAAGAAGTATACACCTTTTTCCCCATCTATCCAAAGCCCTTGCCTCTTTATCAGAAGGAACAGGATTTTTAACAACAGAAGCCTTAACCCTTTAGGGCCCTGAGAAACAGTTTCTGGGTCTGCCCTAGGACTCTTAAAAGATACTTATGAGCATCAGGCACTCTATAATACCTGTCCGGTTTAACTGGGGCAGGAGGCAAAGAATCAGGGTTCAGGAAGCCTCTGCAAAACATCCTCTACCACATCCAGAACAGGAGGTATAGCTAAAGGCCTATGCTGGGGTAGAAACAAAAATTCCCTAAGCCTTTTCCTAGAATCAGAGAAATCTTGACCTTCCCATTTAAAATGCTCCCTCATGGAATGAAGAGTCTCTGAAAAGAAAAATCCTCAGGAGGAGAAGCAAGGTGTAGAGTCATCTACATCAGAATCAGAATAAGGAGGATACTCCTGCAAGTCTTCAGCCCGAAGACTCAGAAGCCTCGAACACTGCTCAAAACTCTCAAGCTCAGGTTCCACCCTAGGCCTCTTATCAGGGGTAAAGAACCTCTAATCATAGTAATCAAATCTTCTGCCATTTTAAGCATATGTTTCTTAGGCAGAGACCCTGAAGAACTAGGGAGACCCCACTGAAGTTAACCCTGGCCGGCCTCTAGAAGGAGCCTTGGAAACAGAAGGGGAGGGCCTAACCACCTTAGGAAGGGAGGGGAGAACAGCTACCTGAGAAGCCCCTTCAGCCTGGCCTACCTCCTGAGAGGACACATCTTGTAACAGTAAAGTTTCTCCCTGAGAATCCAAAGGAACTTCTGGTAGAACCACCGGCTCCACCGAGCCCTCTAAAGAACCGACGTCCGGGACAGATGGTTCTTCTACCCTAGGCTTTGCTGCTTTGTCTTTGCGCTTTTTAGATGAAGCGGGCGTCGGAGCATCCGACGGCATGTTGTAATTACAACGCTTCCCAAAAACTAACCTGGCACAATCTAATCTTCTCTTAATAGTGCGTTTGTTAAATCTAGCACAAGAGCGACAGCCAACAACGTTGTGCTCAGGCCCTAAGCAAGGTATACACAATGTATGGTAATCTCTATGAGGTATCTGTTTCCCACAAGAAATACAGTTATTCACTTTTTCTGACATCCGGTTAAATACTGTGGCAAGAAAAAAACAAAATATTCCCCAACGGGGTACTTAGCCAACTTTGATTCGGTCTGAAACTCCGACTTCAGAAAATTTCAGAACGCCAACCTGCACTCGCAATACTGCTTCTGCATCGGACCATGCGGCAAAAAAGACTGAGGATATGACGTCGGTCATGCGCATTTGTACCCTGACGTCCTGATGTCAGACAAATGCGCCTTGACCGACGTCAGCCTTATACTTTGGTATTCGGGCCGACTGGGACAGCGGACTACCCAAGTGTTAGGACTGCAGCAATGTGAGATGAAGAACATCTCCACTGCCAATCATGAGCAGACAGGTGATCCTCTGTGGCGACCCTTAACTGGGAAAAGCCGAAAGAAGAAGAAGTTTGACATATAATTCTTTACAAAACTCCAGCTAGCTGTGCTGGCATGTTACACATGCACTGCCAACTCCACCTAGCACAGCTGACACTACCTCACATCATCACAACATACACCAATTTGACATTCACACAACAACCAAGAAGGGGCAAAGTCCCCAAAAACGGTGCAGTAGTTTTGGGCAATCAAGTGCTTCACTCTTAAATGTGGCTAGCAAGTGATTTCTGAGATTTCATGTACTGGGGACACACAAGAAAGCTGCTACACTACTGTACAAGAAACAGAAACCTAGAACTTTCAAAAATATTTCTACATGCTGTTTTGTTATGTTCATATGGTCTCTATAGTATGGTGTGTGCTCTTTATCCGGCAACTTCTTACTGCAGTTTCAAGGATTTACTTTAAATTTAGTGAGTATCTTTTCCCCAATGATTTTAGTTGGCACTGTTTCACCACAGAATTATCCTAATGTTAAAAAAAAACATGGTCAGCAGCCCATTTTAGGGTTACTGACAGGAAATGAACTCACTCCTGTGACACATTTAGACAACATCCTCTATTTTTTGCACTAGAAGTGTACATACAATGCAAATCAAGTGTAGCAATGTTGATATGATATACCACTACTATCACTCTTTGATTTTCTAAACAATGCCCAACATTTTCCTGCTCTTCTCTCCTTACCAGAGAGACTAACAATTCCAGGATTATATTCCTTCTATTTTCCACTCCACCCTCAATGCTTGACAACAAAAGACAGTTCTCAGACAGATTTTATACTCTGATTTTTATCAACCATTAGCAAAACAGCTATGCACACAGTGTGAGTTGTAGGTGCTTCACAGAAATTTGAAAGTAACCAGTGTTCCCTCAGGGCTAGATGTTAGGATCTTTCCTTTTAACTTACTACTCATAACTCCAAGCAGAGAGCCAAGATGGTTGTCTTTGACAGTCTGCAGACAAATGGAAACTGGGAGTTGCTGTTAAGGCACCCTCTGACACCCAAGCCCTCAGAATAGCCTCTCCCTAGTAAACTCTGTGTGTACATACCTCCTAATGATGTGGTGTGACAGGCAGACTCTGAACAACTTCAGCAAATGACAGATTAATAGAAAGCAAAACTGAAGGCACATGGGATGAAACTGAATACAGATAAGACAGTTGTAATGGCAGCAAATGGAAGAAAACAGAGGAAGCTGAAAAGTGAGATGGAAAGGAAATTAATGGAACAGGCTAACAGCTTTAAGTATCTAGGAGGGGTGGTTCAGGAGAATGAAAGTCTGAATAAGGAGGTCAAAGCTAGAATCAGAGGGTCTGCAGGCAGCTGGCACAGAGTGTCAGGGGTAGTATGCGACAGGAGTATGGTAAAGAATCTGAAATTTAAGGTGTACAAAAGTAATGAGGGTCAGTACTACTGAATGGTACAGAAACCTGGGCAGTGAAGGAAAAGCACTTGAAGCAAGAAGTGATGGACATGAAGTGTCCAAGATGGGTGATAGGAAGAACAAGGTGGAACAGACAAAGAAATAAGGACCTCAAAGCAAAAGCCAAAGTAGCTCTTATTATAGAAAGGGTCAAAGAACAGATTACAATGGTTCAGGCACATGTGCAGGAAAGAAGAAATCAATCTGGTAAAGAAGATTTGGGACATACATGAAGAAGGAAAGAGGAAACAAGGTTGTTCGGCAAACGGATGGATGGATTTTGTGCAAGAAGACTTGTGACAGTCAGCCATGAGTGTCAAAGAAAGCAGAAGAGTGGCACTGAATTGAGAGACATGGCAACGCAACACCCCAATCACATACAGGAAAAAGCGGGTTGATGATGATGATATTTATGTACATACCTGATAAAAGCTAACATACTCAGAGATTTCATTTATTTATTTATTAGTCCATCTGGGTGTGAGCCCACTTTCAGTGGAGGCCTGGGGAGAAAAGCTCCAATAAAACAAGAACAACACTGACAGGTACAGTGTCGGTTTTACATAGAATTTAACAGAAATATCTAGAGACAATTAAGAAAGTACAATATGTACTTTAGTGAAAAAGAAAAAGTTATTACAATATAGTAAAGTCATATATATCTATATATATATTTTTTGAGGCCAGGGGTCCATCTTTAGTTGATCATTTGAGCATACTTTAATACGTGTACATATGTATACCCTTACAAAAGAAAATAAATTATCAAATTATACTGTTACTGTAGGCAGCAGATAGGTGGTGGTGTTAACAAGTTGGAGTGGTATATACATGGAGACTATAAAATTTAGGCGGTGAAATTTGATGTGGGCTTATGTGGTAAGAATACAGAAATACACATGTAGAATTGTGTTACTTCAAGAATTTGCACGACTGGATGGACTGAAAAATATAATTTGAAGATGAAAAAATCTCTGACTACAGTCACCAGACATTCTCTCACTGCAATGCTACTTAACATAAAAATCAAAGGTCTGGATCCAAAACTGTGATTCATTCCTTATTGAGGGAAATAACAGAAAAGTCTAAAAAGGTATATTTCTATATGATGTCACAAACAAAGCCTCAAGGAGACTTTTTGTTCTTTGTTGAAAAGTATACAAACAAATTGCTGTTTATTCACCGCCTTTTTTTTTTTTTTTTTTTTAACAGAGACAAAGGATGCTAGAGAAACAACAGATGTTTTTGTTACTGAGTTAAAGAATCCTGCAAAACACTGAATATGGAGAATTGCAAGATTCATTAATAAATGACAAGAGTATTTTTATGATATACTGAAAGATCAAACATGGGGCAGGCTATTAAGGAAAAGAGATATGACTTTTGCAAAAGATTTGGATGTATATGAAGCAAGTGAAACTACTAGTACATATCCAGCACACAGGTTGTATACAAAATGTGGTCAAGCAAACAATTTTCTGAGATGCTAAACCACAGAAAGAAAAGATGACCTGTTTCACAAGTGACTGAAGCAAAAGGAGTAATGACTGCACAAGCACTGTGTCTAATATCCAAAATGACCCGGACAAGGCAGAAAATAACCTATGAATACAGTTGATTTGTGTTTTGAGACTATGTGCATAATTTTAGTGAGTTCAGAAATGAAATAGTTTAACAAATTAAAACATCACTGGACTGAAGAATTATGCATAAATGGTATCATATTTATGACATTTCACAACAGATAATGGGGGTCTCTCTTGTAGCATCATTATGGAAAGCTCATTCAGACAACTACACCTGAGAATCCCCCCTGTCTGAGGCTAAACATTTAACTACTGACTAATTCTTCAAATACAATGAAACTAACAGATCAAAATCAGATTAAGCTGTGCTATATGTAAAAGAGAGAGAGAACAAAGAGAACAATTTATCATTTCAAGTTCTGTCAGTTCAGCAACCCTAACATGAAGGTTTTGTAGGCATGAGTCAGCAAACTCAATGTGTAGATGCAAAAGCAGTGTACTAGAGGATGCATTGTAATCAGAATCAATGATTTATGTAGCTGCAGAGTCGATGACTCTCACACTGACTGAAGCAATGAGTTATGCTCTCAGACTGTACACAGTACAAGTCCTCAGTAACAGAATGCAGTGTCGAGAGAAGCAGAGCCACAAAGCACAAAGATTTATCACAAGACACAAGAAAATGCACTGCTAACGTTACAGGAATTTCTTCATCATTCTGAAAATGACTCAGAGCTACAGTTACTATAACATATGGTACAGACAGGAGGGCTAATTAACAAGAAAAATGTACAGATATTATTCATATCAACTATACCTATTGTGTCAAAATTCATGAATCACAGGATGAATATTTTAACTCAGTACAATGACTGTGGCAAACCAGCTACGAAAGCTCATGTTACAGTATATGAAACACACCTTAGAACTGTTACAGGTAAAGAAAGAGCATGTGACATGATTTGGCTGGAATCTCCAAACAACTGAGCTGACGCAGGAAAAATGTCAAATCTTTTGCACATACTACAAAAACAATTCCAAACATGCAATGATGCCTCACAAAATTGAAGACAGCCCATAGAGTAAAGTTTCTTGAATATTTATTTCAGTTCAAGCACAGTCAGCATCTTACAAATGTTGATTACTACTTTAAGTACCCCAAGGGTATCAAGCCAAAATATGTTTTCACCCAGTATCTTAATACTGTTAAAGTTTTCTCAACATGTTACTCCTGATATATTCGTTAAACACAGTGGTCTGCAGTAATAATATTTCAGCTGTTTCACTACAGAGGAAGTTCCAGCACATTGCATCTTCACTAGGATCCTGTCAATCAAATGGTCAAGTATTCAGTGATTTATTCAAACTGTGAAGACCATCAACGAGAAAGTACATTTTCTGCTCAAAGCATGACTGCTGCCTTGCACTTCTTGAATACAGAAACAGTCTATTCCAACCCACAGGACTTTTGCCTTAATAACTGTTGATACAGAGGAAAATGAGAAAAAGTTGCCTTCATCTTCTGTTCTACTTCAGACAGAAAAAAATACAAATGTCCAAAAGCATGGCAAGATGTTCAGCAGAAGCAGAAGTCCTACTAAGGCACATCAGCTAAGAGGTCCACTCCCTTCACAAACCTATGTGAATTCCATTTCTGATGCAATGATAATTTAGTATACACATTTTTAACAGTACCATCACTTGCAAAGTGACGATCATGTAATGCACCTCACCCCTGAAGGAAACCAGTTATAATTCAGAAGTTCAGAATGTGCTAATACAGTCATTATTAGGTATAGTGAAGTCTGTGCAAGAAAAAAAAATGCATAAGTGCTGTTGAATAAATCTAAAGACATATATAGCAAGGATGATGTAAAATTACAAAAATAGAGTAACAATTAGATAATAGGGGTTGTGTCTTCACTGTATTCATAAAATTACAGACACACTGGTTTCAGCCATATTCTATCATAGTCTAATATGCCCATTCTGATAGGATACACCTGACTGACTGTGAAAAATTAACAAAATATCCAGAACCAAAAGCCATGATGACAGTTTATTCACAAACAGCCAATTTCCACATCAATACAAAATGTCACTGTTTCTGATGTGCTGGATCAATGACTGTTTAACAGTAACAGTCAGCCATTTTCATTCATGGACTCGCTTTCATATCCAATTATAGCCATTTTATTCTTATGCATATGTCTCATGTCTTATACAAACTCTAAAATAATGACCACAGCAATGTATTTCAACTTGTTGCACTCAAATACAGCTTAGTCCTACCAATACAAGTTAATAATTGTTTAACTGTGATCAAATGACTGCAGGGCCTAGTCAGTTTTAACAACATGAAACATTTGTGCACACCAACTGCAGTTACCTTACAGACTATATACACCTCAGATGTCTGATTATGGTCAAAAGAATAAATACATGGCCACAGTAAAATATTCCACCTTGTTAATATCAGACACAAAGTGCAACCCACTGCAAACCCACCAATGATTAGTAGTCAGTTGATTTCAACCAAAGCCCACCTGCCTCCCCCCAAGAATGACATCAGTTTCCTGTCTATGCTTCTGTTTTATGATTTTGAAGAAAGTAAAAGACACTAACTGCACAGTGGAACAGTGGTTGAGTTGTCATCTCACAGCAAGATGTTCTACAGTTGGAGTCTCAGCTGGGGTGCCTTCTGTGCAAAGTCTCCATGTCCTCCCTAAGCTCATGTGGGTTTGCTCCGGTTTCCTACCATGTTACAAATCCATGCACCTGCAGCATTTCTCACCTGGCCTGCGCTGAAAATTGGCGTAATTCCAAATCGGACTTTCCCAGTAAAGAAACGTATATAATAATAATGGCCATACTATGTCATTTTTATTGCTCATGAACACGTGCACTATTTTCATCATCCTCAAAAATGCCATATCAATGATCTCTAAATGGTGTTAATATAAATAGGATGTGTTCTCACACACAGCCTCTCCTAAAACAGAACCATCCATACATGCACCAATGATGTCACCTTGCCCAAGCAGACTTCAGACCATTTTTCCTCAGTAGATAACTGATACTGGAGGTGTGGTGCAAGTGTAACAAGTAAGCAGATTTAAACAAATTCCTACTGAGTACTCGAAATGTAGGGGGAACAAATGGTCATAACTAAAGAAATAATTCTTTGCCTACAGAGTACTTTGCCAGAAATTTTGGGGAAGCAAAATGTTGCAACTAAGGAAGCAATTCTTTTGAGTTGGGAAACGGGATCTAAACTGCCTAGATATCATAAGGCATTCCTAAGTTTAATGCTATTGGCTGACAAAAAAGCAATTAGTAGAAAATGGAAATAAAAATCTAAACCAACTGTTGCTGGGGTACCGAGATAAAAATAACTGAAGGTGAGATCTTTACAAAGGGAAGGAGCAAATTACATGTAAATAAATTAAATTTGTGGGAACAATACATGCAGAACAATTTCAGGAGGAGGAGTGAGGCTTAATGGAAGGCATGAACTGAGCAATTTATGCAATATTAAAGTGAATGGTAATTGTTAAAAAGAAAAGATATACGTATAGTGCATGAAAATAAAGAAAATGTTATTCTGGTTTGTTTTTTCTTTCTTTTTATGTATGTATACCTGTGTCATTATATAAATTTTAATTTAACAAAAATGTTAAAAAAAAAAAAAACGACAGATTTCACAATTCATCAAAATGCACTCATCAATAGTACTCCAGTATTCAATTTGTTTATGTGCACAGATTTCTTTGTTTTGTTTAGAAAAATACAATAAAAGTACTCCAGTACACAAGTGGTTGATTATGGATGTTGCTGATACAAGGCAGACAAAAAAAATAAATTGCTCTGCTTTAAATATTTTAATAAAAGTACATTAAATACTAAGATCCCTTGTATATCTAACTATCATTTATCAATTTTGTCCCTCAATAACAAGGCAGAAAAGTCATAAAAGTAACCTCAGCTCAGAGCAAATATCAGAATCAAACAGTCTGATTCAGTCCAACAAAACACAGAGGCTTCAGTCTGAAAAATATCTTGAAAATGTTGAACTTTCAGAAAT
This sequence comes from Protopterus annectens, assembly GCF_019279795.1. Classification (NCBI taxonomy): domain Eukaryota; kingdom Metazoa; phylum Chordata; order Ceratodontiformes; family Protopteridae; genus Protopterus; species Protopterus annectens. The sequence continues at coordinate 775,695,748 of NC_056744.1, forward strand.
GTGGGAACAAAATCATTTCTACTGGTTTACATAATGAAAATATAGGGAAATGGTGAAGTAAATGCAACAAAGAATATCCAGGGCTCTAGCCCTTCAGTCATTTGTCAAGAAACTACAACACTGTAACAAGAGGCAAAACAGCCAAAAGACAGAGCGGTTCTAGCAACCATCAAAATAATAATTCATACACAGACATAAGTCTGCAGCAATGAAAAAATTTTGCATAATCATTTTGTGTCTCAATACAAAAAGCTGTAATCAGATGCCAACTGACTGACTAGATTCAAAAATAAGTATTAGTATTACATTCACAATACATTGTAGATTCTACTAGCAATCGTGATCTAGTTGCCCAGCCTGCTTGTTTTGCCAGGTCTCAAAGCATGCTCCCAGTTCTGACATGCACTGTTACATCAGTTAACAGACTGGTACTGATTTCCACATTCCCTTTTTTTGTTTATAAACCAAATATCATTAAGAAAACCATCCCAAACAGGAGTTCCGCAGATTGTGCTGCTTACTAGTTTCTTGCCAGAAAACTGCCCACTCCCATAACCACTACCCTTTTCTTTCCAATGACTGACCAATTACCTATATATCTTATCAGCTTTACTTTCAATTCAAATGCCCTTCATCTTCCCAAAAAACTCAAACATATTCTTAACCACATTTATATGGTAATATAGCTAAAAAAAAAACACAGATGATGGGAACAGAACTTTAGACACCTGCCACTACTTCAGCATCATCCTCTGCACATGGAGCAAACATTACCTGCCTTTCTTGACAGCATTTAATTCTAATGACTGCCATACACAATGGTGTGGGCATGCTATCAGGTATTCCTGGCCCGGCAAATGCTGGAGAAATAGTCTTAAGAGTACTCTTACCTTGAAAAGACTGCTTTGCCCTGTTCACCAGTTCATCAACAGGGTAGCTGGCTAGGTCACCTCTAGCATGTTTAGTCTTGCAATAGGTGCAGGCATTGAGACACCTGTTGAATACAAAAAGCAAGAGATGTACATTATGGATTTGAAGCCTTTAGAACAATTCTGCTGTTGCTAACCTGTTACATTATGGTTCAATCAGACAATTTCAACAAAGCTATCAACTAAAATGATACAAACAGTACAGAAACTTGGAAACTAATAGCGAAGATGTAACTACACTGACATCAGTTAGGGTTCACTTGCAGAGTATGCATATTCAGATGGGCAAATGAAGACAGTGTTTATAACTTGGGTAGTAAAGTCTGAAGTACTGGAGAGCTAACTGCATTTATATTCTACAGACCTACCCAACATCCCAAAGTCCTCTCTCAAACTGAATATTATGTCACTAGGCAAACCTCTCTTATTCTTCAGTCAAAACATAGGTTCATAGGTAGGTACTAGGCTATTGGCCCTAGGGCCTATACAAGCCCAGCCAAAAAGGTACCCTGGCTTTTGCCACCCAAGAAAATTATTTTCCTGTGCCACTGTCGAGCAGAGCCACAGAGGTGATCCCCGGGGTGAATCTCTTATTTCCCATCCAATCATCAAGATTTTTCTTGAAGAGTGCTAATGAGGAGCTTTGTTTGATATAGACAGGTAGTTTATTCCAGAGTATGGGAAGTCTCTGGGACAGGAATCTATCCCTCCGGCATGTTCTGTGTACATACAAACTTAGAACACAACAGCCATAAAATAAGACTTAAAAAATTTAATAAACGCAGTTAAATAGTTCAAATGCATCATGTTATTGACAAACCATTCATTCTCAACATAGAAAAAAATGCATGCTGTGTAAAGTGCTTCTAAAAGACATCCAGCTATTAAATGGCAAGATTCTGGTAGCTGTTACTGTTCTATATGCAATGCAAGTTATTCTTTTATAAGTAGTGTGTGTTACCCGCAACCACTCCCTAACATTTATGACTGCATGTTGTATGTCTTCATTTAGTCTTATTTGGTTTTTACCCTAGCAAGATGGTGAAAGTGTCTTTCTAGTCTACTCTAGTACCCCTGTTACTGCACCTAAAATAATTATAAAATGCATGAACTGCACAAATCAACACACCCAAGTTAAATCGCATTTTACTATGTCATCCAAACTCTGCTCCATCTACATTTTTTCTAAACACTTCATTAAGTAATATACAGATACTGAATGGAAGAATAAAGCATGCTCAGTTTTACTTAAAAATTGTCAAATGGAAAAAGGGGTCCACTGACTGAAAAGCAGTCTAACAGCTTCTTTTTCCTCAATAAATTGGTATAGCTAGGAATAAGAGTATTAACGGTTAGCAAAACAGTAAAATTAACTCAAACTTGGGTGATGATATTTATCATCTATTAACCGGGAAGATGGTCTGCCCATAGGTTCTTCTTTTATTCACTAGTTGTTTCCTGATGTGTTTGTCATACATTTGTTACCTACCTATAAGCCTAGTCCATTCGTTCTCAAGTCTTGGGCATTTCCAAGAGTGAGTGGAAGTTGGTAGGTACACATGCAGCCACTAAAGATGGTTCTACTATTGCTAGTTAACCTGTTACAAGGATGCATGGGTATTACTTTAACTCACCCCTGGAGGTGGATAAATGCACCTGTGTCACCAAAGGCGCAGCTGATGCCCACGTACAATGTGTGCACACTCCTCAACACATACCTATGAAGGCTTCTGTTTATAATTTGGGATTTCCATGTTCATATGTTTCCTGATCCTGCGGCAAATGGTATTTTGCAAACCTCCAATCGCACATCAACAGGGTGACCTGACAGGGATCACCATCTCCCTCTCCTCAAGGACAGATGAGCCTGTGTAGCCACTCACTGTCACCATCCCCATCCTGGATCCCCCAGAACCTAAGCTACCACTCAAACTTTGGACATCTGAGAGGTTTATCCCGCTATGCCACAGTGGCAGGCTTGGTCCAAGAAATCTTTTTTCAACCAAGACCATTTAAATACCAGAGAACTAAATAAATTGAATGGCAGAAATGTATACAAGAGTTTAAATAAAACATACACATACATTTGGAAGAACAATTTTCTGCACAAGATTTAATTATTTTGACATACCTTAGAAACTAGAATCACATTTAACTAACAATCAGAGGAGAATATTTGAAGAATAAAAACATTGGAATCACATGAAGGTAGGGAGAATATGGAAGGTGTTAAGTGAAAATGTCAGTAGGAAAAGTACAGAGGCATGCAGGAGCTATTCAGAAGAAAGAAAATACTTGCATTTAGATTTTTCAAAAAGATGGTTTAAAATGACGCAAAGAAAATTAAATTGTAGGTTTCTAAATTATGTCATCATAAAAAACATTTGTTTTTGTGACAGTGGGCACACTGCTCAGTGCTGCTGAAAAAAAGGGATATAGCCTATTCATCTAATTTGCTGTTCACAACTGACAAAATGATACCTAAAGATACTGATGGTGACCAAGGAGCATCAGAATCCTCTCACTCTTACAGTTAAAGACACACTGATGTTCAACCTGTTCCCATATCAACATAACCTGTCTGCCTGCATCTCAAAGTGATCCTGACTTCTCCTCATCCTCACTTACTAAGTGCAACTTCCAAATGACCATTCAAACCTGTCCCTTCTATAATGTTTAGATAGCAAGTCTCCCAGTGTCCACCACCAGACCAGTGAAATTTGAAAGTACTCAAATCACTCTGCTGCCAGTCTCTCAAATAACCATTGTATTGCCAAAAATGAACTAACTTTATTTTACGGTGAAGAGCTTGTTCATCCAACCACATACTGTATCCAATCATCTGTAGGAGGAGGATGGGGGGTGGATTAGCCATGTATAACCAACTGACAGTAGCAAGTCCCACAACGGTGTACTTGAAATTCAGACAATAGTCCTTTAGTAAAAGTTTGGTTTCTTTACATCTAGAAGAAATCCTAAACCACCTACCACATTTCAATTTCTCACTGCTGAAAAGACATTTAAAAGACAATGGAGAGCATTCAGTCTGCCAATATCAGCCTTTACTAGTGTCATTGATAAGTGTACAATCTGTCAGTGACAAATCAGTGAAATAAAGCAAACTTTAAGCCAGATCAATGGCATAAGGACCGTTTACTCATGCCATTGGCAACTTAGATTATAACGGCAATCCAAAATCAGAAAAACAGACAGGAAGGGGAGGGCAGTGCAGCTTTGGCCACTTTGCAGGTATCAGGATATGGGTGAAGAACTTCCCAGTCCTCTGACTTGAAATTAAAGAAACCCTAACAACTTTAGTGCGATTGTTGGAAGTGCAGACATGGGACGGAGCTCTCACTCAAGTCAAAATGGTCAGAATACAAGAAGCCACTGTTAGGTCCTTCCTGGTAGGCTACAGTGCCTGGCTGCCAAGAATAAAGACACTTCCATAGCAGCATGAGTTATGGTCATGGACCCTAATGCCAAACAGGTGAAATGAATGGCAATGCTGAAACAGTGTCAGTAACTTATCTAGTTTACTTGTTTTGTTGACCAAGAGAATCCAGTCATGTAAGACCCTTTTCCGTGTTCGACAAGGGATAAAAGCTCCAACAAAAAAGATCAATTATGTACTAATAAAAAGTAATATTGAAAGCACTGAAAAAGTGAAATGAAGTAGGTTTCTTCTGTTAGGACTGAACAAACTGCCTTATTAAACTGTAAAACCTAAGTTTACCAGCTGTGCTGTGTGAAGATATCCATAGGTATGAACATAGATGTGTACATTTACATACATGTGTAAACAAACTAAAAATAGCAATAATGCACTATAGAAAACAATATTTTTGAACTTTTCATCAGAATAACAAAAAAAGGTCAGCAAAACATGTCTTTAAAAAGCTACAATAAGTATTATGCAAAACATAGATCATTCAATCCATTTAAGCCATGGAATTAAATACCTCATTCCTTTAAAATACACACACACACACACACACACACAAAGGACTAAAACATAAAAGATGACAAAAATGAAAAACATATATTTTTCATGTTTAAAATTCAATCATATTTAGAATTTGTCAATAAAACCCTTGTCATTTTATAATTATTGCTTTCATGTCTGGATTAATAGTAACACTGGGAGCAGGAGGTGTCAGCTGATAATTTTATCTGCTGATATGTCTTGTACCTGATAGTAATGTCTTTCGGCTTTTCCCGGTTAGGGGTCGCCACAGACTCCAGTCCGCTAATGATAGGCAGTGGATTTTTACGGTGCCGAATTGCCAGCCCGATGCCCAACCTTCAAGGAAGGCACACCCATTCATGCATGCACCTTCCTGCATGTCTTTAAACATCACTCGACCGTGAGGAGGACATGCAGACTCCACACAGAAGGCGCTCCAGCCAATCTTGTACCTGATAACAGACTGAAATCTTACATTTTAATGATAAATTCTGCCTCTAACTTTAGAGAGAAAAATAAAATCTTGAGACCATTACATGATCAAGAACTCTCTTATTTTTGCATATCTTTCCCATATTTAGGGAATCACAACTTTCCCAAGAAGTGACTTTTTTTTTTAGTATTACTGGTGTAATGCTGTGTGTTACCTTAGCTACATTATGTTATTTTGTCCAAATAATGACAACAAAGAATCAATCTGCAAGCACAGCAAAAATAAAGGAAGAGGTAGGTAGCTCTTATAGTTTGGATTCTGATCACTTTACTGGAGACATGACACCTTTTCTCCAAGATGTCCTTCAAACTGACACCCTGAAGACAGATTACAGATTAGGCTTTACAGAAAAGAACGCCAGAGTAATAATGAAGTATATTTTTCTAGTACATGGCCACAATGTTTGAAAATGAATGTGGTAAAAAAAATAATTACTTTGATCGTCCAACTTGACTAGGGAAGATATAGATTTTCATGTTGAAGCAAGACGTTCATTACTAAGCTAATGACCCCAGGCGGCCTTTTTAAGCCTAGCCATGCTTCTCAAAACTTCTGACAAGTTTTGATACACTAGCATAATTTTAAGGGATATACGTAAGCTTGGGCATGGTGGTCAAATATTTATAGGTTACATCTGTCTATTAGAGATATAGGTGCCAGACCAGGAATACATTACCGATTCCTCATCCACTGGTCCAAGTAACAACTGAAATGGGTAAGGAAAGAACTCTGTTTCACATAGATAGAAAAGCTTGCTCCAGAGAATGTGCAGCTTCTGGGACACACTCCTCTCCTGCCTTAATATCCTATTTATGTTGCAGATGAGGTTTAGGTCCCTAAACCAGGTAATTGTGATACTGTTTATTCTGTGGATGTACAACAGGTCCATCAGTGGATGTTTTAGGCCACTCATAGATCACCTTCTCAACCTTCTGTAGGAGACAGAGTACAAAAATAGGTCTTTAAGGCAGTCTATACAAGATATGTTTATGCCCTGTATTCTTTTTGTGAGGAACTATAAAATCTACCCAGTGTTAAAGGCTTTCTCCCCTGTGCAGAGCAAAGGATGATTATGTGGTTTCTAAACAGAGATTATCAGAAGTAATCTTTAGATATCATAATGTCTGAAGTTATAAGGCACAGATCTGACAAATTCAGGACCATTACCTCTGAAATAAGGGGCCCTGTATGAAGTCCTACCTGTAAATCTGTGAGTAAAGCAACTAGAAAGGTATTGCACCTATAATGGAACCATCATAATCATTTACAAAAACTGGAAATTTTTATATAAAATAAACAAATTATGTTCTTTCCATAACGTTCCATGTTTGTTGCCCTTTATCTCACCTTCCTTCTTTCCGGTTGGGTTTGGAACCGATCTCTGCTCCGACTCGGCCACTTCTAAAGCTCGAAGAGTCCTTATCCCAGCATGCTTAGCAGTAGCTACCCAGATCTCGTTTGTGACAACTAACCAATATATAGGAGAACTATAAATTACCATATAAAAGGAGGTAATCAAATACTACTTCCTTGTACCAAAAAACAGGACAACAATGGTGACAAGGACTATAGCAACAGCTGAAAAGCAAAGGAAACTCAGCCAAAACAGCCCAAAAAGGGAATTCCTCTCAATCATCCAGAATGGTGGAAGGAGAGAGGGACGCAAGAAGGAAGGCGAGATAAAGGACAACAAACATGGAACGTTATGGTAAGAACAACTTGTTTATGTTATGTTGTCCATCTCGCCTTCCTTCTTTCTGGTTGGGACAGCGTCCCCAGCACCTAAATCCTGGGTGGCTCACTGGAAAACAATCTTCAAACCGTAGATGTAATGAGTAATGAAGGTATGGGGAGTAGACCATGTTATTGCCGCACAAATAGTATCTAATGGAAGCTTGGCATAAAAAGCTATGAAGGTAGCCAAGGACCTAGCATAATGTCCCTTTACCTTTCCCGGGACAGACACATTCCGAGACTCATAAGCATAAGTAATAGTACTGGACAGCCATTGTGCCAAAGTCACTTTGGAAACTGGTGAGCCTTGCTTACTCTGTGAGAAGGATACAAACAGCTGATCTGATTTTCTGATGTCCTTGGTTCTTTGAAGATAAAATCGTAACTGCCTGTGGACATCCAACTGATGTAACTTATACTCTGCCTTGTTGCCATAATTTGGAAAGAAAACAGGAAATTCAATTGATGGATTCAAATTATACTCTGAACAGACTTTTGGTAAAAAGGAAGGATTAGTTCTAAGAGATACTCTATCCTTGTGAAAGATAATATAAGGCAGGTGGATGGAAAGTGCCTGTAACTCGGAAACCCGCCTAGCTGATGTAACAGCAATCAGGAAGAGGGTCTTCCGTTATAAGAACTTCAGGGGACAAGAAGCGGCTGGTTCAAAGGGAGGGAGGATCAGAGCCGCTAGTACAAAAATTTAAATCCCAAGGATGAAGACGTTCTCAGATAGGAGGCCTTAATAGGGTAGCACCTTTTAAAAAGGCCCTACATAGCTTGTGGGACATGACGTTAGAACCTAGAAAGCCCACATGAAAATTAGAAATAGCAGCCAGTTGAACTCGAATCGTAGCAGCTGCTGCTCCTTTCTCAAACGTTTCTTCCAGGAAGTCCAAATTTTTTTTTAAATTGGAGCTGTAAAGGGATCAATGTCATTTTGCTCGGCCCAGAAGGAGAACCTCTTCCATTTAGTGGTGTAAAGTTTTCTCATGGTTTATGAGAAGAGACTAAAACATGTTGAACCATAAATGAGATATCCGGGAGCCTGGCTAGGACTGGAAGTGGAGAAACCAAGCTGTCAGCTTGAGAGTTTGAATGGAGGGATGAAGAGCACCTGAATGATGTCAGGACATCTGGAACCGGGTCCAGAATCCATGTCTCCTCTTGCAGGTAATGCCAAAGGAACAGGAACCATATCTGACGAGGCCAGTATGGGACAATGAGGATCAGCTTGCGATTCAGCAACTTTGCTTTCTGAAGAACTTTTGGAATTAAAGGAAAAGGGGAAAGGCGTAAAGAATCCCAGGGGGCCAATTGTGGATAAGTGCATCTCTGGGTGACTGTCCCGGTGGGGGAACTACGGCAAAGTAGCTGCTGCATTTGTTGTTTAGGTGTGAGGCAAAAAGATCGCAGCATGGCTGGCCCCATCTGTGGAAGATCAAATTCGCCACATCTTGTTAAAGAGACCACTCGTGGGGCATGAGAATTGCCCTGCTGAGCTTGTCCGCTATCGTGTTGGGACTTCCCCGGTATGTGCACTGCAACCAGAAAACGCTGAGAGGAAATTGCCCACTGTCATATTTGAAGGGCCTCCTAACACAAGGGGTAAGACTTGGTTCCACCCTGTTTATGTACCACACCACTGACATGTTGTCCGTCTGAATTGCTATATAGCCCAAAGGAAGAGAGTCGTGAAGTGCTTGCAATGCTAATAACACCACTCTCATCTCCAGGGCATTGATGTGCAAATGGTACTTGTGAGGTTGCCAAGTTCCTTGGACTGTCTGTCCCAGATAATGCCCACCCCCACCCCATCTGGGAAGTATCCATGGTCACTGTGGCCACCGGATGAGGGGCTACAAAGGGTCTGCCTAGAGTGACTAGGGGAGAGTGGAGCCACCACTGTAGATCTTTCTTGCAAGTATCCATGATTAAGATCACTTCCTCCCTCCACCTATATCTTATCCCTTTGGAATAGCTTCTTGCCTACCCCCCCCAGCTGCTATTACTCCCCTGACCACTAGGTGGCAGTCTTTACCTACACTATATTCTAGCATTAAAACTAACTATCCCTCAGGTCCTACACCCATTCTTTGGCATTTCAGTACAATTCTAATCCCCCTCTCTGCACACGAGAACCTCACTCTCGCTTTACTAAGTCATCTACACATATCTGAGAAGCTTATATACTCTGCTCTCCAGTTTTCACTTTAGTTACTTCTGTATTATGCCAAACACAAAAGACAGCTGATTGTCTTTTGGCTGAACTTACCTTACTGCTCTTGCCCGCTTCGTTCACCTTGCGGGCTCACTCCACTCCCCTACTCTACCCCCAATTCTCACCTACCTCCAGGGCACCTATCCTTATACTGCTAGAAGCCACACCCCCACCCCACATCAACCAATAGCTCGACATATCTCGTTACATACTCAACCATCTGTTACTAATTTACTCACACCTTCCACTATCTATACTTTCCTCATTAAACAAACCCACCTCATATTTGCCCTTCTATAACCCTTTATTTTCTCATTACTTACATTCCCACATTCTCTCATTATGTCAACCCCTGGCTTACTAAAACCCTCTAATTTCCTCCTCTTGCCCATAATTCTTTCCACTCTACTTCTATCTTATAGCCTTACAGGCTATGAATTCCTAAGCTCCTTTCAATTTAGACACTCCTTTAAACAAACTTCCCCTTTCTATCCATCAGCCTCACAAACCCACAGTAACATTACATCATCAGCCTACCTTCTCCCAGAGTTTCACAGATTAAACCATATTAAGTATTTCCAAACCAGAAAAATAGACCCTATTTTATGTTAACTAGCAAAACTTCCACACAATCCTCAGTACCTACTACTACACGGCGACATTCACCCAAACCCAGGCCCTGGTAATACCTTCCCTGACTCCCATTCTTTCTTCACCTCTATTTCCCATACCCCCTCTTCTTCCTCAAACTCTTTTCTCATTGCCCACCTCAATACTCGTAGTTTAAATAACAAAATTACCCAACTTCATGCCCTACTAGACTTACATTCCTTTGACATCCTATGTCTCACAGAAACCTGGCTCAAACCAGTTCTAAAGACAATGATGATATCCCTCCAGGTTATAACATCCTTAGAATTGACTGTCCTAACAAAAGGGGGGGGGGGGTAGCAATACTGTTTAAATTTGAACTACAGGTAATCTCACTAAACACTCAACCTCCCTCACCTAGCAATGCTGAAAAATTAATATCTAAGCTCCAAATTAATGCTAATAAAACTATATACATCATTTGCTCTTACATCCCCCCAGGCAACAACATAAGTAATCTTGAACATATCCTTAACTGGCTTTCCACATCGTTCCCACAAGAAACTATTCTCCTTGGAGACTTTAATATTGACTGGAACTGCTGTACTTCTGACAACCCTACATCTCACATTAATCTTTATGGTTTCTATCAAACTATCACCAACCCTACCAGAACCCATAAACCCAGCAACAAACAAACTACCTTAGACTGGATACTAGTCAACAATAACCCCCGATCTTACAAAATAGGTATACTTCCTGATGATATTAGTGACCACTCTCTTACCTTTATAACTAGACAAAAGATCACCATTCCCACTCAACTAAACTTTAGAACCACCCGGAACAAAAAGAACCTGAACCTAGGTAACTTTCAAGCAGAGCTAAAAGCCTGCAATTGGTCACACCTAAAATATCTACCTCTCAATGAAGCAGTCTCTTTTTTTAACAATACATTCCTAAAAATCATTGAGCACCATGCCCCCTCTCGTACTATTAAAATTAGTAACAAACCTGCTCCCTGGCTCTCAAATGAGACAAGGCAAAAAATGAGGCTGAGAAATAAAATCTGGAATATATGGAGAAGTACCAAAGACCCTATTTGATCATTTAAACTTTAGACAGCTCAGGAATGCAACTAAAAAAATCAATATTCCTCGATAAAAAAAATTACTTTAAATTCCAACAAACCCAATATCTAAACCCACAAAAATTCTGGTCAGGATTAAATAAATTACTCCATTCTGGACAAGCCAAAACACCTACCCCCTCTAACTTGACTCATAATTCTCCCAACCAAATTGCTGATATTTTAACAATTTTTTTTCAGAAACTGTTCAATCTTTAGCAAATACCTTACCACCTGTTACCACCACTGACTCATCCATGCCAACCACTGACTCATCCTTGCCAACTACCCTATCCCAAGCATTACAACTGCAGCCTGTCCTAACATCTCTCATACACTCCCTACTTCTTAAGCTTAAACCATGCACTCCATCAGCTGACCTCCTCCCAGCTGAATACCTTCAAATGGCAGCTGGAGTGCTTGCCTACCCTGTTTCCATCTTAATTAACAGAACCATTACAGAAAGTTCCATCCCATCCCTCTGAAAAGTCTCATATATTATCCCACTGCATAAGGGTGGGAACTCAAATGAACTCTCAAACTTCTGCCCCATAGCCCTACTTTTCCCCTTAGCAAAAATTATGGAGAGATGTATTCACCGTCAGCTACTTGATCATCTCCTCCAAAATCACCTGCTAGTTGACTGCCAGCATGGTTTTAGTACTACAACTGCTCTACTATCCTTTTCTGATTGCATTAATAAAAATTGTAACAACAGCTTACTGTCCTCAGCCCTCTTTATTGACCTCTCAAAAGCATATGATATGGTTAATCATAAATTACTGTTAAACTCACTCAAATCACTTTCACTAGATACCCAGACAGTTAATTGGTTCAAGTCCTAACTAGGAAACAGACAACAAGCAGTCCTCTGGGAAAATAAACTATCTACTCTTCTCCTTATAACTCCTGGAGTCCCACAAGGCTCTATTCTGGGACCCCTCCTCTTCACTATTTTCATAAATGATCTGAAAATCTCCCTTCCACAAACCACCTGCATACAATATGCCAACGACTCGACATTAATATGTTCAGCCTCCTCGCCTGTTGGACTTCATTCGAGTACCCAAGCAGTATTTACCTTAGTTGAAAACTGGTTCCATCAACGCTGTCTCCTCCTTAACCCCAAAAAAACTAAATTGGTACGATTCTCTCCCACTCAGAAGTCTCCTACTATCAACTTCACAATTACATCTAATAATGGCACTGTAATAACTCCGGACACAACCACCAAACTTTTAGGTGTAACAATTGATCATAATCTAAACTTCGACACACATATCAACCTAACCATTAAATCAGTTAATAAAAAACTTGGGTTTCCTCTACAGACTTAAACCCTATCTCACACCTCTAGGTAAGACTGCTATTGCCCGAACTCACTTAATCTCCACCCTTCCTTCTCTATGCATCCCCAATCTATACCAACTTATCCAAAAATAATCTTCATAAGTTGGAAACATCCTATAATAACATAGCTAGATTTGCCACTGGTGCCCCATTTCAAACCCACCACTGACAAAATCTTAACTTGCTAGGATGGCTGGAATTGTAAAGCCAGATTCTTTTCCAGCAACTTACTACTATACACAAGATCTTACACCATCCCACAGATACACCCATACTCTCTACCCTTATCTGCCCATATAAAAATCTAACAACCCTTCGATCAGCTAATAAGGTACTAGTAGCTACCCTAAAGTCCAACAACAAATCTGGAGATAGCTTGTTCTCAAACACTATTGGTAACTCTTGGAACATTCTTCCAACTGAACTAACAGCCCTTTCTTCTACCCCACTTTTCAAGAAGCAATTAAGATTCTTCCTTAAAGCCAAATGGCTTTGCCCATACACAAATCCTGACCGACACTTTCTCCCCTAGCAGGACCATTCTTTACTATCTATCTTTAACATGCTATTTCAGGTGGTCTGATATTCTCTATTAATTCCTACTGTAGTAGCTCACCTCCTAAGGTTTGGTAAACTTTATAAACAATGTTACCCTCAAAAAAAAAAAAAAAAAAAAAAAAAAAGTTTTATTAATCCTTTTACTCAAAAATGTTAACTTATTTAGTTGGGTATGTTGGTATGTTACTGTAACAGTACTATATAAATGTTCCTGTATTTGAAATATTTTATCTATCTGACATTATCTGTATTGTACATGGTCAAGACTTCTGTCTTGTAAATTGTCTTAATGTGGAACTTTTCTCCCCGGGCCTCTGCTGAAAATGGACATACATCCAGTTGGACTATCCCGGTCAGCAAACGTACAATAAATAAATAAAATAAAATAAATAAATGTGTGACACTGGTAGATCCTGATATGACCAATGAGTGAAAAGGAGCCATTGCAAAATCCTCATATGGTAATGAGCTAAGGGGACTAGAGTAATGGCAGCTGCAATCAAGCCCAAGACCTTTAGGACTAATCGTGCCTGAACCTTTGACTTTGGCAAGAGGAGAGAGAAATGACATAGAATGGTAAGCACCCTTTCCTGTGGGAACTTGGCTATTATGTCTCTTGTATTCAGTTGAGCGCCTATGAAAGTAATACACTGGGAGAGCAACAAGGCAGATTTTTCGTAGTTTATTGTGATTCCCTGATGTGCACAAGTGTGAATCGTGTGGTTCCTGGCCCTTAAGAGATGATGCTTGGTGGTGGTAGTGAGGAGCCAGTCGTCTAGATAAGGAAACACCTGGAATCCCAAATGTCTCACGTGAGCAATCACTACTGCCATGCATTTGGTGAACACCCTGGGGGCTGTGGTGAGACCAAAGGGCAGAGCTCTGAACTGGTAATGACTGGCTCCCAGCCAGAAGCTCAAGTGTCTCCTGGACTGCCTGTCCATTTTTATATGGTAGTACGCACCTTGGAGATCGATAGAGCACATCCAATCATCCTGACCCAAAAAGGGTAGAATGGACTGCAGTGTCACCATCCGGAACTTGGTCTTCTTTACTGACCTATTTAACTTGCTGAGATCCAAGATAGGTCTCCAGTCCCCTATCTTTTTTGGAACTAAAAAGAACCTTGAGTAAGTTCCAGATTTAATCTGGTCTGCGGGGACATCCTGAATGGCTCTTTTTTGCAGCAAATTCTTTACTTCCAAGGCTGCTTGATCCTGAAGATTGGGTGGAACATCCGGGATTGATCATTGTTGACTTCTTGGGTGTGTTTGGGAGAAGGGAATTTTGTAACCCCTGGATATTATGCACCATACCCATGCATCTTCTGTTATATCTAGCCAGACTTCTGGGTACAGTGATATTCTGCCCCAACTGCCTCCAGAGGTGTGCAGCCGGGCAATCCTTCAGAGATTCTGAAAGGGCCTGGCAGAGAACGTATCCCTGTCACCCTGTTGTGGATTCCCCCCCCCCCCACTGCCGCGAGGCCAGCGTCTCCCATTATTTCCATGAATGTCCGGCAAAGCTCCCTGGGATTTACAGAACCACATTTTACCACTCTTTTTGTCTTTGGGATAAGGCCTGGAAGGAGTGGAAAAACGGACTCCTACAGCAGAGAGAGTTTTGCCATCTCGTTCACTCCTGGTAAGAGTCTCTCTAACTTAAAGCCTGAACAAGGCTGAGCAGTCAAGGGGGGTGTTCGTAAAGGAGGACTTGAAGAGCTCCGCAAATTGACAAAGGCGCATCCAGGAGTGTCTGCGAAGAGCCACTCCTGTGCCTGCAGCCCTACTTGCTCCATCTGCTGCATAAGAAATCAGGTGCATGGAGGAGTTAACAATGGATGTTAGGGTCATTAGCTGGTTAGCTGACTTGGAAGCCGCTCCCCTAGCTGAAGTATCCTGGAGGGTATCTCCCAGCTCTTTAAGAAGATCCCTCTGAAGTCTTCTGAAATGTGACAAACAGTTCAGCGACCGAAGAGTAAAGGCCAATGAAGAGAAAACACGCTTCCCATATCTATCCATGGCTCTAGACTCCTTGTTTGGCGGATGGATAGAAGAGGAAGTCTCTGCGAGTTCCTTCTTGGTGGCTGCTGCCACCACCATAGCATCATCTGGCACGCTTTTAGAGAGAAATGTCTTGTCCTCTGGAGCGGTGATGAACTTGTTAGGCCTTCTCGGAATGGGCCCCATGGTCTCTGGAGCACTCCATGCCTTTAGACTCACTACAGACAAAAGTGGGTCAAAAGGCGGAGACACCCAGGAGGTGGAGGGTCAGGAACCAAATGAGTCCAGGTAGATGGAGTCATCCTCAGAAGGGGCAAGGGACTTCCAGTTTCCCCTCTGCCTAAGGATCTCCAGGATGTCTGAGAAAGAGACATCCTCAGAGGGGAACCATGGAGACCCTTCCAAGTCATCCAGGTCCGTGTCAGAAGTGACTGACTCAGGAGATTCCACATGCTTCCTCTTACATTATTTCTTCCCGGGAACCTCCTCTGAGGCATGCTCAGGAGAGGACTTGGAAGAAGAGGGGTCACCCTTTGGGGAGTCCTGGGGCACTGGTTCCCTACACTTGGGACAGAGAGGTGGATCCGAGGCAGACACCAGTATCAAAGGGGATGGAGCCAGTGGAGCGGTCTCGGTAGACAGCACACTCCACATCACCTCGAAGGCACTGCAGTCCAGAACGGAGGGAGGCTCCGGCTTTGAGAAGCCTGGAGACCTCCTCTGCACCGAAGGTGATGGCTCCAAGGTGGATGAGGGAGCCAAACTCACCTGCGCCGAGACTCAGAGGGGGAGAGTGGGGTCGGACAAGGGTCCAATGTCACTTCCCCCCTCGGAGCCAACAAGAGAGTCTCAGCGCCCAGACCCCTCGACAGGGCAGACTATCAAGGAGGTCGAAGCAGATGTCGGAACCGACAAGGCAAAGGTTGTCGGAACCGACAAGGCAAAGGTTGTCGGAACCAACACTTCCACCACTACTACTTCCGTGCACTCCGGCTCCGAACTGGACAAAGTTGGAGGAGGAATCGAGACAGGGACTGGTTAGGATGACAGCGCCACTTCCTTATGGGCTGGGCTTATCAATTTGTCAAATACCGGTGTCTTGAGCAACCTCTTGGCCACTCTCTCCACATCATCATCCGATAAACTCCTGGATGACTGAGAGGAGTGGGCCGTGGGACCAGTGACTACCTGCCAATGACTGCAACAGTGGAGACTGAGGCACAGATCTCACCAGGTCCAGTGAAGGAGATCTCGATCTCTTTTGTGTCTGGGATGGCTCCGAAGACACTGATGGAGCCGCCGGTGAAAAAGACTCCTTGGAGCCAAGAATCCGCTCCGAAGGATCAGAAGATTTAGATCTAGACTTTGTCGGCACCGAAGGTTGAGCCAACGAAGATGCCAGTTTGTCATCGGAATTTTTTAAGGGCTGAGTGTCTGATGCTACTTCAGCCTGGGGTTTTAATAACCCTCTCAAAATAAGTTTGTTGCGCCTCCCCTGTAAAACTCGCGCACTAAAGGCATGACAAGCAGAGCACAAATCCTGCAGGTGGACCGCCCCTAGACAATAAACACAACTCGTGTTCCCGTCCGTAAGGGACATTTTATGGCAACATGAATCACATTTCTTGAACCCTGACTGCTTAGGGATTCCTTTAGACATCATAAACACCACAGGAAAAACAAATGGAGTGTGTGTTGTTTTTTTTTTTTAAGAAAGTAAAGGGGGGGGGTGGGGAGAAGAGGAGGCAGTAGTCTCGACGTTAAACAGCTATTGCTCCCAAAGGAAGAAGGCCTCTAACTAAATGGCTTCTCCCTAGGTAGCAAGGAGGGATAACAGGACAAGCTCAAGAAAAACGTGCCACCGACAATAACACCACACAGGTAAAGGCCTGAGAGAAAAATGACGGCCTGACAACAGCAAAAACAACAGCAATGAGAATAGCGGTGATATATAAGAAGAAATCACTAAACTCTGACAAAATTTAGCCATAAACAACAACCTTTATAGAAAAAAATCACTACTTAGCCTGAGCCAGCAGAAGACAATCTCTATGCTGCAAGTGGCAAACGAGATCTGGGTAGCTACTGCTAAACATGCTGGGGCAAGGGGCTAGCCTCAAGCCAGTAAGGACTCTTCAAGCTTTAGAAGTGGCAGAGTCAAAGCTGAGATCAGCTTCGAACCAAACCAGAAAGAAGGAAGGCGAGATGGACAACATAACATCTTATGTTTTCTACTTCTGTGGAGGAACACCATTTTTTTTCCAATGGAAGGGGAACCAATGTGAAAGACATCTTGAAGAAGGGATAACATTACTAGCTTCATCACATCCTATCTATATATTAAAAAAAAAAAAAAGAGAGAGGATCTTTTTCCTCTGTTTGTTACAGTGCCTGCAGGGGCATCCTTAACTGATCTTACTGTCTGGACAACATGACAGGCTGAATCTAAAGAAAAACAACATTAGACTTATAGTACTAAAAATATTCTTTCTTGTATCAGGTGTGATTCCTTTATACAGTGGCAGAAAATTATAAAAGAGAGCTCTTACGTCAATGCAATAAAAAGGTAAACTGGTTATAATGCCTTGTGTAAGCATTCGATAACATGCATTGGCTTCAAGAAGTCTTTCTTTCTTAAAACTGAGCAAGTAGAGCTGAACATCAGTTGTGGGGGTGGACATGGACCTTCTAATGGATTCCGTTGATCTCAGTGGTCATCCCAGTATCAAGCCAAAACTTAAAGCAAAGAAAAGAAGGGTAAAATGACAGAGGATTCTTAAATTAAAAATAAGACTGAATATTGAGCATGACTATACAGAATATGATTTTTTTTGCATTACTGGGTGCTTTTAGTCAGTTTTCACATCTCCTACTTTGTAATGCAGTAAGTCATTTGAACACAGCTATTAAATTGTCTGGATAAAGTATGTTTTAACACCTATGGAGCTATTTAATGAAAGGTTTTACTTTATTTTTGCCCATTGAGACCGCTGACAAAAATAAATAAAAGATGAACTTGCTTACTACAGAAAACTTTTTATCTTTTTTAATTACATCACTGCAATTCACAGCATACATTTTGATTTGTGCTTTTATATATTTTTTTAAGAATTTCTTTTTTAAATTCACTTCAATGATGGATCCATTCACTGACCTTAGTTAATATTACCTATAATCACTGACGTTTGTCTCATCACAACTCATACATGGTCTGTGGGTTCTGCAGGGTGCAGTGTCTAATTCTACTGTTCCTATATGCAATGATACAGGAGTTAATACTTGTGATTCAATGTAAAAGACATCAACAAATGAGTCAGATGACACACTTGAGGTGATATACATTGAAAGAGAGAATAGTGTTAAGAATACTGGTATATATACAATTTTAATGAAGTGCATGCCTCAGACACTGTTTTTTTCTATTTACAGTTTTGGCTGGGCTATTATGCAAAGTCAAATGTTAATATAAAAATACACAGATAATGTCTCCAAAGATGTTTCAGATACTCATTGTACATGTGTGCAATTAATACAGGAAAAGTGTTATGATAGATTCTCAGTAGTGATATGAAATACAGCCAATATGAACAGTTCTTGCGGTTGCCAGTGTACACAAGACACCAGTTAAGAAGCTATGGAAACTGAGCACTAGCAATTTACACAGAGTTCACCACAGCATAAATCATTAAAGGAGGTAGTGTGGAAGAAAACAGAGAATGAGATTAAAAAGTAAAATGAGGGAATGAAAAAAAAAATAGAAGAGAAACTTAGGACAGGGAAAAGAAAACAGAGGAAGATGTAAAGTGGAATGTGTAAACAATATATTAAATGGCAGGTAGAGAAATTATGTATTAAATGGTAAATAACTGGCAGGATGATTGCTAAAGAATATGGCATGTTGCAGTGACAGTAAATTATTCTGGGATGTGTAAGCATCCAGTAAGATTATAAAAAGCACATTATATTAAACATATCTACATGATGCTACAAGTATATTTACGTTGTCATTTAAGATGGTCTTTATTGAAAGCTCTGAAAAGTGATGAAAAAAGGCACATATGGATATGTGCAGGGGAAGTTGTACTATACTTTGGAAATATATACAAAAACAGAACCTTCAAAAAAGGTCTTCTGATACCAGTGCTTGAGGTGTTACATTGCTGCGTGAATGTAGTATTAAAGCTGGTGCAAGGTTTATCACAGCCAAATGAAAGGAAGAATACGCTATATCCATAAAGGCTGCTATATCTATAAATAGACATGTTTTTACCCATGATAAGTTGGGTTAGACTAATCTTATTTGAAAGTGTGGGCCAACTGATTGTGGTACAAAGCAGTGGTGTGTTCTACAGTGCAAACCACAGACAAGCCATGCCACACCAATGTAAATTACTTAAATTCCTGTGATCTGTGTAGGCAGAACATGACCAAAAGGAGGCGCACAAAGTAGGATTCTTACATCCTGACAATGTGGTCAAGGGACTTAAAAACAAAACTTTTGCCACAATAAAATTACTGTTTGCTTTAGGGATGGGATAACTGATATGAAAATCAAATAATACATTTTGAGCAAAGAAGTCACAGACATCTGGATATGAACGCGACTGAAAGCTGCAATCTTTTCTAGGTGGGACAGTATTGCAAATGACATTCATTAGTCTTATTTGCATAGACAGCAGACTGCGGGACAGACATTCACCTGAAAGAAGTATGGAGGTATTGCTAAGCTAGAGTGGAAAGTGAAGCAACGAACAGAATATAAGAGTTGTTGGCATTCAATCAAAGGATGATTTGTGGATAGGAAGGTTACGGTTACAAGTCTAATAACAGTAAAAGACAAAATACTGAGCCTTGAGGTGTATTTTGTTGTTTTTCAGTAAGGGTTACTTTCCATATTGCTGACTACAGATAAGATAAACATTTTTAACAGTCCAGTCACATACACCTGTCATGTCACATCTGTGTATGTATTGTCGATCGCACAGACATCTTGTTCTTCCTTTCCACCTGCGTGCAGTTTTAAAGACAAGACGACATTCCATTCTTGTGTTGCTGTCTGCATCTCTGTAGATGTAAGCTTACAAGCACTCATACCTCTCAACTGTACAGATTTTTGCAGAATGTCCAGAGTTTGGCTTCATATTTTTGGTCCACTTTTCAAAAAAAATGTGGTTTTCTGGCAAGGCATGTTCCACATGTAGGGCACAGGCTTTACTGTAGGGCTGTAGTCCTATAAATAGGTTGCAGCTTAAGTTTCCCAGTTTGGGTCCTGTAACAAAATGGTCACCTTGCGTAAATGCCACACTGACAGTCACTAAGCAGTTTTGCAGATTTTATGCATGATAAAAAACATGTGAACTGTGTTCTCTAATAATTTTACATGGAGCAATAAATGGCTGTCAGATGGCATTTGTAAGTACAGGAATGAGCACCTTTTTGTAGTGGCAGCATAACCACTTGTTTCCAGACATTTAGACCAAAACTGCACTTAAAATACCTCATCAGTGAACAGAAGTGAAGGAGGTAATTTCAGTTAATTTGCTCTAAGCTGGAGAAATTGATGTAGAATACTGACTACAACAGCAGTGTTAATAAGTTTTACCTTCTAGTAAAGTTCAAAGTGGTTTCAGAATGCATTTCTGTTTGTTATATTTTCAAAACTGAATTTATACAACTGGTAGTGGATGTAATACTTACAGTGACTAGACAACTGCTCAGTTTCTGAAATACTGATAGTTGTGAAAATGAGCTAGATGTTGTTACCTTTCTAGGATTGAAGAACAGATACATGGTGCAAAATTAAAGAAAACTGTCTTGCTTGTTATTTAATCCTTACTTCTGGTTAGCTGTACTGCTCAAGGTGCATTAACCCCCTCCCATCAATATATTCTAGTAGAGTTGCAAGATCGTCTTCTCTATATATTTTGCAAGATTGTCATATTTCCCTATACACACACACATATATATATATATATATATATATATATATATATGTATACACACAGACTCACACTAATGCATCATAATAATGACAGTCAAAATATCAAGACGTACATAATACCGACACATCAAAATACAGAACTCACAATACAGACAAAAAACATCCAAACCCCATATTAAATTAATTGCAAAAAGACAAAAAGCTGACAGGTTTAAATTAAAAGTAAAAACAATACATACCATAAGACATATCTTGCCTGAACACTGGCAGTGTTCCAGAAATTTTTTTTCCCCTAAGATAAAATGCAGAATTAGGATTAAGAATTGTTATGCATTTGTCACCCAACCCTGCATCACCCTACTAAAGTATGTTATCCCTACCCCTGCACCTTACCTTAGAATAAAAAACTTTCTGTAACACCACAACCACCACCACACAAGACAGGCTCAGACCCCACCACACATACAACACTAAGGCTAGCCCCATACCTAACCTATACCCCTAACTTGAACTCATCAATCCGAGAGTGCAAAATGAGCTATCAGTAAAATGTCAGTCATATAAACTGTCTGCATTATGAACTATATCACACACACCTCCATCTCTCTCTCTCTGTATATATATATATATATATATATATATATATATATATATATATATATATATATATATACCCACATACATATACCTGCACACCACACGTGGGTTGGTGGCAACTTATGGAAGTACATTTCCTTTGAATTCTGTGCTTCCATATAAAACATAACTAAAGACAGAATTATTGAAGTAAAGCATTTTGAAAAATGCAAGTTTATTTTTTTTTGTTCACACCCTCACTAACATAAATATACCAATTCCAAATTTGCACAATATCAAAGAAAAGGGAAAATTCCCTTATCTTCACTATTCAGTAATATTACCGAAAGACACAAACAAACTTGGAATACCTCTAGTGCATTCAATATTTCATTCGGCAAACTTAATTTGACAAAAACTTACTCAAAAAGAATGACTGACTGCCACCCCACAATAAAACCTTGAAAAACATTTGGAATTCACCAAAGAATTATTGTCTCTATTCCCAAATCTTCCTTGCTTCATACTTCCACATTTTGCAGACCGTATAGCATGCAAACTCGCATTTTCTCCTATCAAAGAACTTTTTATTTCCTTTAATTTGCCCCTTGCAGTGCAATATATGAAGGAATTAAATATTTTCCCAGTACATCATGTGAAATACAATGAGATGGTCAACAGCCATACTGTTGCCTCCAAACCCTTTGAAACACAATGACTGATGGCAGGACCAACCCACTGCACACCAGCAACAAAACCACAGGCATGCACACAGTCAATGACTTATGATGTCTAATACAACAGAAAAAACTTTAAAAACTGAGTAAAACACACAAAAGGAAAGTAGAAGCACGCTGACACAATAAACGGCACGGACTTTTTAATAAACGTAAGCGCTTTCAGCTAAGCAAATGCCCAGCCTTCATCAGACAAAAAACAGTTAACACAGCTTGGTTTTTATACATAAAACCTACATCTATAAGTGGCTAAACAGCCAATCACATTACTAAATTGATACAGGATATTCCTCTCTCTTTTAATTAGATAGAACAACTTCTTACAAGCCTATATTAATCATCTGTTGAGTTACTACTCCACTAAACAACTTGATGAGTGCCTTATTTAAAAACAAATATTAAAAAACACATTTTTTAAAACACACAATAACCATAACTGAAGACATAACAATATCAATTAAATTGCCTAAGGCTTTTACCAATCCTAAATCTAAAATATTATGAAAGTGGAAATCTCACTTTCTTACAACTAATAATTATTACCCCCCCATTTACACACTGGATAAATTATTAACCACTAATGCTTATCTAAGGAGAGCTTTAAGCTTAAGAATACACTTAATGGAGACATAGTTGTTCAAACCTGGAAGCAAATGTGCACATGTTCTAATCTGCCATAATACTTCTTGCTCTTCTAAATGTAGCTGCCAGGGCCCTCCCCTTATGTCATTTTTGATGTGATGTACTACACTGAAAGTGAAACAGTGGTCAGGGAATTCTAACACATGCCTGGCAAGTGCATTTGTGAGGTCCTTCCTATCTTCCACTTTCATAATATTTTAGATTTAGGATTGGTAAAAGCCTTAGGCAATTTAATTGATATTGTTATGTCTTCAGTTATGGTTATTGTGTGTTTTAAAAAATGTGTTTTTTAATATTTGTTTTTAAATAAGGCACTCATCAAGTTGTTTAGTGGAGTAGTAACTCAACAGATGATTAATATAGGCTTGTAAGAAGTTGTTCTATCTAATTAAAAGAGATAGGAATATCCTGTATCAATTTAGTAATGTGATTGGCTGTTTAGCCACTTATAGATGTAGGTTTTACGTATAAAATCCAAGCTGTGTTAACTGGTTTTTGTCTGATGAAGGCTGGGCATTTGCTTAGCTGAAAGCGCTTACGTTTATTAAAAAGTCCGAGCCGTTTATTGTGTCAGCGTGCTTCTACTTTCCTTTTGTGTGTTTTACTATGATGTCTAATATGTTAATCATCACATACAATTAGTCCCATACTGATACACCTAGCAAGGTTCCTTAAATCAAGAATAGGGTGCAGACAACTATAGCACACATACAATGCCTACAATAAAAGTAAAGAAAACACTTTACTAAAGTACCATTAAATCTTTGCAAATAGACATCCAAACTATACTGCACACTTAACACCTACTCACTTGCATACACATTGTCAGGTTATGTCACACATGGTCTTGGTCAGCTGATGTGCTGTGACCTATGGCACTGTATGAGGAAACCACAATTTGACAATTGTACACATTCCAGGATTGACATTTATTTATCTATCCTTTGCTGACCGGGTTAGTCCCACTAGGCCAGTGGCTTCTTTTTTTGGGAGAGACTGTTGGTATTTATATTACCAGGGACATTTGGCTAAGGCACTGGGAAACTGCCCTATTCTTTTTGATACATGCCATGGAATCTTTTACATCAAAATAAACGTGTCTATTTCATAACATCGCAGAAGCAAAATGTCGAACGCTCACAAGAGCGGAAATGCTGAAACCCAAATATAACCCGCTAAATATATATTCCAACTCTGAGATCGCACTACAGTGAGGAAAGGTCAAATATCCCAATCTTTACTGTACTGCAATCTCAAAAATGGACCCTCAACATTTCGGCACTTTCGTTTTTGTGCTGTTCGACATTTTTATTTTTCGATAACATGATATAAATCCAAATGAACTACCACCATCTCAATCAAATAGGGCTTCAGTTTAGAGATATTATCTCATCTAAATGCAGTACATCCAAGAGTGGAGTAAGTAATTTGAAAATTAATCCAATCACCTAGAGAGGGAATAGAACCCATAGCCGCCTTCTATTCCAGCACCAAATAAGAGTTTGCTACCTGTTGAGAGACTGACATTTTGTGGTGTGTGACTGATCCTACATGCAACCAATGGGTTTTGGTGGATTTGGAGGTGGCACAGCAACCATCTGTTACCTTGCATTCCATATCCTCTATACCCAGTTTTAGAATCTCTCTCTGCACATGACTGACTTTCTATGAAATTTTGTGTTATATCCTTCTTGACTCAGTAACAACATCTAATAAATCAATTTGGTTAACACAAGTTCTTTCACTGTGTGCTGTTATTCATAACAATGGAGAAGACGGCATAAATGACAAGAAACAAGACACCTATAGCCAAGACAGTCAGACAGGAACACTTACAACTAAGACAGTCAGAAAGCAAAAAGATACATAACACTTATAGCAAAGCCAGTCTATTGGTGAGACAAGAACTCTTACAAAGAGGGTCAGAAAGATAATTTACAAAATAAGCCCTCTGGTAACTGCTTCTTGGTGAAACAAGCAAAGGAACACGTATGTTGAGAACCTTGCAACTAATAAAATTCAAAAGAAGTCACTGAAAAATCAGCTAAAACCTTCTCTAAGGGGACACAAGAATGCACTGTGAGAAGTAGCAGCCTTAGCTGAAAAACAAGAACAGATCAGTATACTCTGCTACTGCCACAATGCTGTATTAAATACCACCTTGGTCTCTCTGAAAACAAGCCACTACCAAATGAGATGAACTCAGCCAACAAAACCTTAAGTATCCTGCGGAAGAACAAATATACTAACCATGAAGATTAATTATAAGATATTAGGACCGTACAGAAGATCACAATACAATCAGGAAGTTACCTTTTCATGTTCCATTGGCAAATATCTTTTTAGACTGTGTATGTGCATACAAGAAAATAACTGCAAGAGCAGGAAAACCATTTATGAACCAACCAGCGTTTTTATTTTATATTGTTGTAAGTTTACAGTAAATAACAGTAGTACATACATTTGTGGTGTAAAGTACAACATATGACAGCTTGACTTGTTTGCAGGAAGGGTTAGATGGTAGGTACCACTGAGGTATCTGCCATAGTTAATATCCAGGTCATTTTTTTAACCAATCAGGCTTCAGTTGCAACTATAAAGCAGCTTGATGCTATGATATCACAGCTATAAAACTTAAAGAATCGATGACTGTAATGAACACAATGAAACTTTTAGCACCAAATACTACACATTAAATAAATACCAACTATTCAGAAACAAAATTTACAGCTGCAGGGAAGCGAAATGGAAATGTACCCACATAACTTAAGGATAGAAAGTAATTATTTTTCCCCTGTTTTTATCTACAGCTTCTAGCCTCTGCAACTGGCACTTAACTACATTTTTTTAATATTACATAACACAAATCAGCAAAGATCTTTAACCATCTAAACTGATTTAAATGCCTCTCAGAATTTAGAACACAAAAGCTTTGATGTAACTGAATTCAGTCATCTCATTTCTGCCCTTCAAAAATCTCTATCCAGTCCCATGAACTGGACAGCTTGGTCTGGTAAGATTAGAGATTTTTGTTTTCTTCGTCTCAGTTTTCACTGAAAAAATAAAATGAACATGTCTATTCTCACATCAGTTAAAAATGTTGCCAATTGTTTCCTCTTTATAAACAAGACTGTGTATTAAATCTTTGTGGGATACATGCAATAATGCCAACACACTGTTCCGCAGAAAAAATAAGCAATCATCAATAGAGTGTGTCTTGCTGTAAGCCACTCAAAGTAGTTTTCTGATTACAGTTCACGTGCTTTATATTATCCATCTTCGGAGATTATCAATAACCTGTACAGGTACTGAATACAAAAGGCTTCCTTAAATACTAAAATTAATGTAAAAATGCACATTGTTTTTTTTTTGTACCAAGAAAGTAAATACAATGTTCCTTTGTGACAGCTTTAAATGAATAATTACGTCAGCATGCATCTGTCATCTCTATAATTACGAAGATCTGTATTTCCATAAAACCCATGTGGAAATGAAACTGAAAAACAATAAAAGATAAAAAGCTCATTTGACTTATTTCTCCAAATGAACTGTCTTTGAAAAACCTATAACACTGCAGAAATACTAACATATACTTGCCATATAGGCATACTGGTTCAGCAGACAGACCTCACCATGACTACTAAACAGGTACACAGTGGCCACATGAAGACCAGAACAGACCAAAAAATAAAATCTTATGCAAATGAGAACAATAAAAAAATCAAAGCTAAAAGGGAAAAAAGGTCACACAGACAAACCGCTTAGTAAAACACTACAAGAAAGACCCAGCAAAGCTAAAAAACGCCAGTGTGTAATACTTTAAACGTCCTTTAATGGAGGCCAATAGGATTTATGTAATGAAGTCTTAAGGACATACGAGTGTTCAGTAAATGGCTTCTGAATGCCAATGACTTTTTTAAGTATTTACTGATGCATTCAGGCCATTAAGGCCAAATACCACTAGCTGTAGATATGCATGTTCAACTTTTTTTTTTTTGAGCTCGTCAGTACAGCACAGGTACACTGTTTCGCCATACTTTAAAAACAAAGAGCTTAAAAACAATCCCAATTTTCATCACGCACACATTGCACTGCAGCTGAGTCAAGAATAAAACGCTGATGAAATAGAATAATTTCAGCCACTAAGGCATGTAAAGTATGTAGCACTGGACAGTGTAAACAATGTATTTCTGAAGACAGATCACTTTAGTAAAATACTTCCAAAATTATGGAAGGAAAGCATGGTGGTCAACACTGAGAAATGCCAAAGGTTACAAATGAAATGTTTCAAAACTATACAGTTTACTATGTTTTGCTTTGTTCATTTGTTAATCATGCAGGCACATTAAGCACAACTGTCTCTTTCTTTCAGGGGTGACCCAGAAGCACTGCCTAGTTAGTGACTGTTCACTGCCACATCGTAAGCAGAGTCTGATGGAATCAAACCCAGAACTGCGCAATGAAGCTCATTAACTACTCATGGCCTTAATATTCTAGTTGATAGACAGTACTGTGAAAGCAGAAAAAGACTGACCTTTCCATCAAGCCCTCTTTTTACCACCAGTTTAAAATAAATAAAAAACAACTCTACTTTAATTTCATTTTGTACCTTTTCTTTTGAAGTTGAAATAATTTCTACTTCCATTCAGCTTTAAATTTCCTTGCTAACTACATTCAAACCAATGCTACAACAGTCTCTTCGATATCTTAATAGCCATTTCCACATCCTCCATCTAACCTCTTCCATACCTTTATTCAAAATCCTTTAACATTTCCAAAACCATATCCCCTATTCTAGACTATTTACCTCTTCATAAAAATCCTGTTCTCCTGTGCCTGAAAATTAATACTGTCTTCCCCCAAATCCATTCTTATTTTAAGCAGGAAACAAGCAATGTCCACTCAGTTTACAGGAGTTCCCCATGAAATCTATAACGGCAAGGGTGAGAGGTGTTTTCTTTTTGGCAGCTACTATTTCACTTCTGCAGCAATAAAAATAGATGAACCACTGTTCTGAGTGAAGTGCTCTCCTCCATACAGTTTTGATCACCAACTTTTAGTAAACCTGCATTGTACCCAGACTCTTCTGTACTTAATAATCACATAGTCCTTGAATTCCAAGTAGTTCTGTTCAAATACATATGTAATTTATCTGTTAACTGACAAAGTGATGGGGTCTTTCTCACACACTTTTCAGCCATAACCTTGATCACAAGGGCAAGGAAAAAAATAAAACATACATATGGACAATTTAGCATAACCAATCAACCAGCGATGTCAGTGGAAGGTAGAAGGAAAATGGAGTATCTGGAGAAAACCAATGCAGATATGGGAATAACATACAAGAATAACAGACAGCATACAACAGAAGAAAATGCGCAAGGGATAGCCTAACCAACAGAGCATTTACCACTCAGTGACAACATGCCTATGACATTACCCACCTGATGATAACTGATGGGTTAGTTATGAGCAGGAAGTTACCCTGACTTTTTCCAAATCTGGACTAGAGGCAGACAGCAGCACTCTGCAGAGTTAGGTTTTGCATACTGAGTTATCTAATTAGCTAACCAAGTATCTTCCATGCATCTAAATAATTTAATAATCGAACAAGGAAGATACAACTGGTGATAACCAGGGGTACCAGAAAAAAATGGATTTTTAGTTAAAATAAAGGATGGTTCGGACACGTGGCAAGTGTGTGTGTGTGTGTGTGTGTGTGTGTGTGTGTGTGTGTGTGTGTGTGTGTGTGTTCGTTCTGCAGTACTTCTTCAGATCAGAGATGTCAGTCTCTCAGTAAAGACAGAATAAGCAAGCATGACAATTAAGCAATATTGGGGAACTTAGCCTATTCATCATTGTTGTGAGTGGGACCAGATTTGGAAGAGCTTTTTCCATTCCAGGCACAGAGGTGGTCTGCAGAAACAGGGAGGCAGATAGCGAGAGGAGGAGATGGAGTGGTGAAAGAAATGAATGGGAAAGCAAATATCGAGACTGGAGAATGTGTGCAGGATTCTGAGGAGATGTTTCAAAGAAATCTGTCTGATAGAGATGAGCCAGCAAATGATAGATGTATAATTACAACCCTTCAGTTAGGAGGGTTGCGGGATGATTTACTTAAAAAAATGGTGGTGAAGAGTGAGCCAGAAAATGGAGGATATGTTTCTGAGGGGGGCACTATGGAGAAAATGCAAAAGGAAAATGCAGAGACAATCCTGAAGAATAATGGTGAGATGAAAAAGAAAACCTATGTAGAGAAAGTAAAAGAAGGCAAAAGTGGAGTAGCAGAAAAGAAGGAATTATGTGGCAAGGATTCAAAGTAAAAAATACAAAGGAATGGACAAGTATAACGTGGGGCATTTTAATAGCTTGTTTGGGTGTAAAAGCACATGAGGTAAAAGCATTTATTCTCATCAACAAAGCAACATTTTATGACATTATGTTTGAGACTGTTTCTTAAATGGAAGTGTTTTTTTTTTTTTTGAGAATATGAAAAAAGGAAGACTGTAACCCAAGGAATTTTTAATTAATAAAAGCATTCAACAGGGAAACAAAAAAAGAAGATTCATGTACAATGTCAAACAGAGGTAGAAAGATAGACTATGAAAGGACACTTGAAAGCTTTATGTAAAGAAGTTGTGGACACTACAAATGGTTATGACAAGGGATTTATGGACCAGTGGTTGGGATTGTAATTCTGGGTTACAATAGACAGAGAAACAATTATACATATAGCAAGCACGATAAATGTGGAGGGGAATAGGGGTGTTGTAATATACTAGGAACAACCTAAAAGATGTTTTTTGTGGAAAAGAAGGACATTTGATAAGTAACTGTGACAAAAGAAAATGTTATATTTGTTGCAAAGTGGGATATGATGCAAAAATGTGAACTGAAGTGTTATAAATGTAACAAAACTGGACATTTATGGATGGATGGATTACAAAAATGAAAATAAGAGTAAGAAAAAAGAAAGAATGAAAAGAAAGTAAATTTTAGAATTAGTAAAAATAAAAGAAAAATTAGATGAGAGAAAAAAAATAATAAAGATGACATAAGAAGTTCCTGAAAGAAGAAGACAAATTGGGAGTAAAAGGGGAAAAATTCTATTGGTTAATGGGTAGAAGAGAGAAAAAGAAAATTTAAAGGGATACGTACAAAAGAAAAAAGAAAGGAATGGGATGAAAAAAGAATTTATACAGCTGACTGGTGTTTCATATTAATGGTTAAGGTGTCTGACTCACAGGCACAAGGTACAGTGTTTGATTCTCACCTTTGGGAAGGAAATTGGTTAGGCTTAGAATGGCCCATTAAGAAAACTATCCTAGTAATTATGTATGAACTTATGAAACCATGAATCTAAGGAAAAGGGAAAATTAAAATTTTAGAGTGTGTTCTGGAAATGTGAATATTATTAAGAATATAGTAAGAACAACATGAATTTTGAAGTAGTGTATTAGCTGTGATGTAGATGTAATTTTATTAGAAGACACAAGATTATTAACAAGTGAAGAAAGTTTACAAACAGAGAAACAATAGGAAGGAAAGATAATCTGGAATTTGGGAAATGACAGATGTTCTGGAATAGCCATATTCTGTAGAAATACAGTAAAATCATTAAATGTAACTTTAGCAAACCTGGGAAGATTGTAGAAAGCCACTTATTACTTAGAGAGAAGGTTCTAATTACACAATCTTAATTTTCAAAAACTCTCCCATCCCTCTTCTCTTTTGAACACTCCAGTCAATCTCACATTTCTTCTGTTTGACTTATCCTTCGTTACAGACCATTACTGATTCACATTTTTTTACTTGACTACCTAACTCCTCTGTTCTATTAAACACTTCAAGTGCCTCTTACTTAGTAGGCACTATGACGAGCTGCTGAGCATGCAGAAACTCGACACCAAATCCAATTACTTGCAGGATTTTTTTTATCCTTTCAATCCAAAAAATTCTGTGCAAGTCCACCAGTGTGTAACTAAGATCCAAACAAAAGAAATGTACGCTGACATATGTGCATCCAATTAGATGGGTTTATTGCATGAACATAGATTAAAGGCTTTCCTTCCAAAACATTTCATCAGAATTTGTCATTCCATGAAGAGATATTTAAACCTTAAAATCCAAATGTGATGAGTAGCAACCAATCGGGTATGATTAATGACATCAAATATACATATCACATCATAAATTACCCTTGCTACTGCTAGACTTTACTCTGTCCTACTTCCAAATGTAGTTTTCACTGAGTATATCTGAATGCTGCTTTCTATCCATCTTTCATTGTGCATCTAATTGTTACTTTTCCAGTGAGAATAAATCATTTTAGGTGCAATGTCATCCATGCCTTTCCTAATCTATTTTGTTACATGTTAAATGAAAAAAAAATGAAGGTATTCTAGATATCACTGATTGTAAATCCACAGAGCATGCAAATCTTCCTTATCTTTCCAACAGCCCAAAAATACACAAGCCAACTTAATTTCTTCTAAACTTTTTGTTATTCCTTGAAAATCAGCTGAATTGATTTTTATCATCAGTGTAAAATGTCTTCAGTCATCAGCCTTCCTCTCAGATCTCATTATTTATTTATTTGTTTATTTGACAGTTGTTGACTGGGTTGGTCTAGGTGGGACAGAGCCCTTTTTCAGCGGAGACCTTGGCAGAAAAGCTCCACAATTAATACAAATATACAATAGTTAAGTTAATATATAGAATACATACAAATGTTAAGTAGATATATACAAAAAGGTTAACATGAATGGTAATTAGTTTGAACAAATCAGCATGTATTATGGTATAGTGCAACAGTACAGAGGAGATAATACGATAAAATTAGGAGGGCAATGAATAGAGGTTATTGTGTATTAAGAGATGGGTTATAAACATTCCTTCCTTTCCATTGACATTTTTTTTTCATTTTACTGGTCATTTGAACAATAAGCCCTTTACATACTACAATTACTGTTGTTCGGGTCAAAATAGCTTATTTAGTCACAAGAAACATACCTTTCACCAAAATGCAAACGAACAAGGAAATATATCCAACCTTTTCAAGCACCACAACACTTTCCCTAGTTTTAACAGTATTCTTGAAATACTTAGCCGCCTTCCCTCTTCACTAAAACATCCAACAATACACACATAAACGCGTGTGTACAGCTTAATATTGATTTAGCTTTACAGCCCTAAAGGACAAATATCTGCATGCACGCAGGAAAACATGGATGTCCCTTTCAGAATTACTGAATAGAATGAACTTTTCTTAATCTTCACTGTTTTCTGTTAACTTCCGGTGCAGCTTAATGAGATAACTATGGAGACTCCTTAAGCAAAACTGTTTGATAATTTCACATGAACAAATCAAGATGTTAAGTTCAGGCATGCACTTGCATGAGAAAGTATTTCAGAATAACCATTTTGGATGCAAACCAGTGTGCTCAAGTTGTTTTAATTTTATAAAAGTAGAATAAATAAAAACATTTCAATTACATTTGAAAAAAGTGGTATGGATACATGCTATAGGCAAAAACTGGATTATTACTTACAGTATACTTCTGAACTGCACCACATTTTCCAGAAAATATCACATTGTTTCTTAAAATGTCAGAGTGCCATGAAGTTCTGAATCATGACTTTTCAATTATGTGGCCCCTTGTCAACCATGAGACATCAGCACATTGCCACATAGCATCAGTGATGTCGCTAGAGCTGCCCCTGAGTGGGAGGAGATGCAGGGACACCAAACACCAGCAATACATTGACAGTCCTTGATCTGCAAAATCCTCTATATGCAGCTTTGACTATGGCTGGAATATGGCATGCAGACAACACTAGACTAAAGTGAGTAGTGTTGATATGTTGAGCAGTTTTTGGCTTCTACATGGTGGTGCTTTTTTTTTCCA
Organism: Protopterus annectens; assembly: GCF_019279795.1. Lineage (NCBI taxonomy): Eukaryota > Metazoa > Chordata > Ceratodontiformes > Protopteridae > Protopterus > Protopterus annectens. Next base: position 775,728,527 of record NC_056744.1, read on the forward strand.
TTCAGTTTTGCATCTCTGACACTCACCTGATGCTAATCCAACCCCCACTACACCGCACACGTATTTTGATTTAATAACAACTTTGTTATGCATTTGCCTTAAATTAAAGAATGGAAGGATTGCATTTCTTTTTGTTCTGCATTTGAGGTAGGTGATACCTGCAGGATTAGGCAAGACATTCACAGAGCAGTTCTGCAGTTTAGTAGTGATGATGTAATAGGGAATAACCAGGATTTCCTGCCAATATGTAATTCCAACCCAAATAGAAAGTACTACTGCAACTGCATCTTTCCAACTTCTCCTACTGCATCCATTCACTAACCCCATGCACTCGCAAAGTAAACATTTTTCTAACATTTGCTGTTGCATGAACCTTTGATGGATTTCGACTGTAATTTACAAGTACTTTAGCAGTACTTAGGCTCACACTTTAGTCAACAAGAAATAGCAAATATTTGACAACGTTTATTCACTGAATTGCCAATATTTTCTTATTGTTCCACTTCGGAGAGCAATTAATCTTGCAGACATTCAAACTTAACAGGAATGCCACATCAAATATGACTAGCACTCAAAAAGAACTGACGGCAGGAACAATAGTCAGTAACTATCAACTAATTAAGAAATGCTTTCTAGCAGACAGCCTTACAAGGATCAAGTTTCTGGTGTGTTAAAGTCTTTTTATTATGGTTTATTAGAAACAGATCATGTATATATAGAAGGGTTAAGGCTTTACTAGAAACATGGCAAGCACATATGATAACATTACAACAGATATATTTATCATATGACGGGCTTGAATTGTTTGTATTGTTATGCACTGCCAAAAAACACAAAAATACAAAATATCCCAATATTTTCAGTTTACAGACTTTATCTAACTTTTAAATATTGTGTTAAATGAGGTAGTACATTTTGATGTGTCTATATTACATGGTCGAAAGCCGAAAATATCGAACCTGATATTGTCGACACGAGAATAGTGAATGCTTACAATATCGAACATATAAACGGAAATCTCCATAAGGGGAGATTTCCATTTACTTCAATGTAGTGCGGTCTTGGAGTTGGTATACTTAAGTAGTGGGGGGTGCAGGGGGGCTTGCCCCCCTGCCTATACCCTTTAGTTTTGTTTTGGTTTAATAACTGTTTTAATGATGATTCAATGTTTTACTACTTCGATCAGTAGTGTTCGATGTATACTGATTCGAAGTAGTAAAACTTCGATCATCTGATATAGACCCCATTTTGATAAGTGTAAAACCAGAGTTATTATGTATGCATGTATTAACTAACTGAAAAGCATCTTCCTGGTCAATTGCTGTCCTACTTAATATCATTATAACTCTTAAAAATGTCACAATTTGCCCCTAAGAAACCTTTCCGCTAAGAGGCATTATAGGGGGTACAGCTTTGAAGATAGTCTTTAATACTAGTCTACTTTTTGCTAGTTAGGCCTCAAACATTCACCTGAATAAAACATGATTATTCTGGTTATATTGTGCATCATTTTACCACTTCTGTTTTATAAACATTTGTTTGCGTGATGGTATCCCACAACCCTATAGGAAGTCAGATAGACTATATTATAATGTATGCAAATATCATGCTAATTAGCTATCCATATTTTTGGACAGATGCACTTTCCTTTTATTAGCCTTTGTCCAGAGTTCTGATGTCTACAGGTTGGGAGGAATGACTTAGGAGCTGTAAAAAGTACAGTTTTGTACCTACCATAAATGTAGATGTTCGAAGATCCACATTGCTGCAGTCCTAACACTTGGGGTAGTCCGCTGTCCCAGTCGGCCCGAATACCAAAGTATATGGCTGACGTCGGTCAAGGCGCATTAGTCTGACGTCAGGACGTCAGGGTACAAATGCGCATGACCGACGTCATATCCTCAGTCTTTTCTTGCCCCAGATGTCAGAAGACCCTAAAAAGATAAGGCTCAAACCAAAAAACACCACATACTCCTGCACCAAATATATATACAATATATACAAATTTACAAGAGTATAACCTCACCCACACAACCACCCCTAAACACAGAGGGGAAGGAGGGAGGGTAAATTGGACTGCAGCAATGTGGATCTTCGAACACTACATTTATGGTAGGTACAAAACTGTACTATGTTCTTCATACCACATTGCTGCAGTCCTAACACTTGGGTAGAATCCCAAAGCAGAGGTAAGGGAGGCTGGCAAATCATAAGGAAGCAGGAGCTGACAACATGCCCTGCAAAATAGCCGTGGCAAAACCAGCCCTAGATTTAGAGTAGAGAGGAAGGTGGTAATGCTTAGAGAAAGTATGCACTGAACTCCAAGTAGCTGCCTCCAAAATATCCTTAGTTGCCACCCCCCTTAGAAATGCTGTTGAAGTGGCAGTAGCCCTAGTGGAATGAGGCCTAATCCCAGCTGGAATCTCCTTGCCATGATGGGAATAACAAAAAGCAATGCAAAACCCAATCCACTTAGAAATAGTTTGTTTTGACACAGGCTTGCCCTGAGAACTCAAAGCAAAAGAAACAAACAACTGCTGAGACTGCCTAAAATCCTTAGTCCTGCTTAAATAATAACGCAACTGCCTGTGTACATCTAAAGTGTGCAAAATCTTTTCCCCTTATTTTGGGGATCTGCATAAAAGGTAGGCAAATGAATAGTTTGGTTTAAAGCCACACTAGAAACCACTTTAGGCATAAAGGAAGGATTAGTACGTAAAGATACCCTATCCTTATGAAAAATCAGGAAAGGCTCAACCGCCATAAGGGCCTGCAATTCAGACACCCTTCTTGCAGATGTAATGGCTAACAAAAACGCAGTCTTCCATGACAAATATTTCAATTCAGCAGTAGCTGCAGGCTCAAAAGGTTGTAGAGTGAGTTTCTCCAACACAAAATTGAGGTCCCAAGCAGGAGTAGGAGCTCTACGTGGGGTCTTATATTCTTTGCCCCTCTAAGAAATTGCTTGAACAAAGGATGAGAAAACAATGGTGGGTCACAATCATAGTGAGCTGAAATTGCTGCAGCATGAATCTTAATGGAAGAGAAAGACAAACCTTTGTCCAATAACTCAGTAAGATATTGAAGAGCCACACTCAAATTTGGCTCAGAAACATCCAAATCCTTTGCTGCACACCAAAATAAAAATCTCTTCCATTTTCCTCGTACACTTTCCTTGTACTAGGTCTTCTGGCTTCCATAATCACATTCAAAACTTGTTGAGGAAGCTGAGACCTGCTATGGTTCAAAACAGAATATGCCAAGCTGTTAGATGAAGAGAGTGAAGCTTGACATTGAGCAGATGCCCGTCCTTCTGAGACAATAGGTGTGGAATCAAAGGTAAGGGCCAAGGAGGCTTCCTTACCAGACTCCTCAGTAATGGGTACCAGTGCTGCCGAGGCCAATCTGGAGCTATTAAAATCATCCTTGGCTTGTCTTGTCTGACCTTTAGAAGTACCTTTGGGAGGAGAGGCAGAGGTGGAAAGGCATACACATGAAGATTTTTCCAACTGAAAGAAAGAGCATCCACTTTCCAGGCTGTGTGATGAAACCTTTTCGTGCAAAACTTTGGCAGCTGGTGGTTTAGTGGAGAAGCGAACAGATCTATGTCTGGAGTTCCCCATGACACTGTCAATGTCTGAAATACATGAAGATCCAGTTTCCACTCGTGGGGATCCATGATTTGCCTGCTTAACACATCTGCTAAGGAGTTCTGTGCTCCTGGCAGAAACCTTGCTTGAAGATTCAGCTGCAAGCTTAACGCAGTCTCCCACAAAATCATTGCTTGCCTGCATAGAGGATAAGAATGTGTTCCCCTTGTTTGTTGATGTACCACATGACAGTTGTGTTGTCTGTTAGAATCAACACCTGCCCTGGAAGAAGTAAATCCTTGAAAGCCAGTAATGCAAACTGGACTGCTAACATCTCCTTCATGTTGATATGTAGATGCTGCAGTCTGGCAGGCCACTTGTCTTGTATCCACTTTCCATTCAGATGAGCTCCCCAAGCTGTGTCTGAGGCATCTGTCGTTAGAATCTGACTCGCCTCTGGCCGGGTCACAGAGAGTCCCTTGTTTAGGTGACATTCCTGAGCCCACCACAAAAATTCCTTTTGAATGCAAGGTATTATTTGAATGACAGTGTCCAAATCCTGGCAGTGCTGTGTCCATACATTTTTGAGATACCATTGTAGCTTCCTCATATGCAGTTTGGCATTGGGAAGTACCAGAATACAAGATGCCATGAACCCTAAGGCTTGAAGGACTGTCCTTGCAGTCAGCCCGGACTGATGAGATAGTTGATGGAAGTAAAGAGAAAGATTAATTTGTTTGTCCGGGGTTAAAAAGGCCATCTGGGTTGCTGTATTCAGTCTCACACCCAGAAAGCACATGTCTTGAGAGGGTACTAGACTGGACTTTATTTCGTTCACAGAATACCCTAGGCATCTTAGCACTGCTATCACATATTCCAAATGCTGAAGAAGCACGTCCCTTCCTTGAGCCAGAATCAGGCAATCGTCCAAATAAGGATAGATTTGTATTCCTTTTAGCCTGAAGAAAGCTATCACTGGAGCCAGAACCTTTGTGAATACTCTGGGCGCAGTAGATAAGCCAAAGGGCAATGCAGAGAACTGATAGTGAGAATTCCCAGCTCGAAAGCAGATACTTCCTGCAAATTAGTCTGATAGGAACATGAAGGTAAGCTTCCTTGAGATCCAAAGTTACCATCCAGTGATCTTTGCCCAGCAGAGGTAAAAGCTGTTGTAACGTCAACATTTTGAACTTGGGAATGTCCAGATAAGTGTTGAGGATAGACAGATCCAAAATTGGTCTCCACGTGTTCCCCTTTTTGGTACTAGGAACAGGCGAGAATAAAATCCTAGGCCCCTTTCTGGCACAGGAACCGGCTGAATGGCCCCTATTTGGAGCAACAGAGAAATTTGCTTGTGAGCCTCTTTCCGTTGTTGAGGAGGAATGTCTGGCATGCCTTTGAAAGGAGGCAAGGTATGGAAATAAAACCTGTAACCGTGGTGAATGATATCCAATACCCATCTGTCTTGGGTAATTAAACTCCAGTTTTCTTTGAAAAGTGCCAACCTTCCTCCCAAAGGTGCTGCCAGACGAGAAGAGTCTGGCAGCTGAAAAGGCAGGTCATTGTGTCTGTTTACGAAAGGACTGACCCCTGCCCTCACCAGAAGACTGAGCAGGTGAACTCCCTGTTCTAGGCCTAAAAGAACCTTGAACTCTGCCTCTACCACGTCTAGACCTACCCCTAGACTGGGAATCATAAGCAGGATATGTCCACCCCTTGGTAGGCCAATTTCTACTAAACTTCGAGGCTGAACCTGCAAAAATCTTTAACAGTCTGCATAGACTTAGCCTTGTCTTCCATTTTCTTTAGAACTGCTTCCACAGGCGAACCAAACAACACATCAGATTGTAAAGGAGCATCTAAAATCCTTGTTTTCACATGCTCAGCTAAATTCTGATCCCTCAACCAGGCGTGCCTGCGAAGAACCGAACCAGTGGCAGCCACCCTCGAAGAGGCCTGCACAGCATCAAAACCACATTGCAAAGAATGCTTACCCACCTGTTCAGAAACATGAACTAAATCCTGTAACTCTTTACACTCAATACCTTCCGCCAAAGCATCTACCTTAGACTTTAACTGTGAAAGGAGATAATTTTGGTATTTCAACATGTGAAACTGGCAATTCAAAGCTCTCATGGCCAAAGTGGAAGAAGTATACACTTTCTTTCCCCATCTATCCAAAGCCCTAGCCTCTTTATCTGGAGGAACAGGATTTTTAACAACAGAAGCCTTAACACCTTTAGGCCCCTGTGAAACAGTTTCTGGGTCTGCCCTAGGACTCTTAAAAGATACTTATGAGCTTCAGGCACCCTATAATATCTATCCGGTTTAACTGGAGCAGGAGGCAAAGAGTCAGGGTTCAGAGAAGCCTCTGCAAAAACATCCTCTACCACATCTAGAACAGGAGGTATAGCTAAAGGCCTATGCTGGGGTAGAAACAAAAATTCCCTAAGCCTTTTCCTGGAATCAGAGAAATCCTGACCTTCCCATTTAAAATGCTCCCTCATGGAATGAAGAGTCTCTGAAAATGAGAAATCCTCAGGAGGAGAAGCAGAAGGAGTAGAATCATCTACATCAGAATCAGAGTAAGGGGAATACTCCTGCAAGTCTTCAGCCGAAGACTCAGAAGCATCCGAACACTGCTCAAAACTCCCAAGCTCAGGTTCCACCCTAGGCCTCTTATCAGGAGGGGGCATAGAACCTCTAATCATTGTAATCAAATCTTCTGCCATCTTAAGCATATGCTTCTTAGGTACAGACCCTGAAGAACTAGGGGTAACTCCTGAAACAATACCTGGCCTGCCCCTGGGAGAAGCCTTGGAAACAGCAGGGGAGGGCCTAACCACCTTAGGAAGGGAAGGAAGAACAGCTACCTGAGAAGCCCCTTCCGCCTGGCCTACCTCCTGAGAGGTCACCTCTTGCAGTAATAAAGTCTCTCCCTGGGATTCCAAAGAAATTTCTGGCTGAACCCCTGGCTCCACCGAGCCCTCTAAAGAACCGATGTCCGGGACGGACGGTTCTTCCAGCCTGGGCTTTGCCGTTTTGTCCTTGCGCTTTTTTGACGAAGCGGGCGTCGGAGCATCCGACGGAATTTTATAATTACACCGCTTCCCAAAAACTAACCTGGCACAATCTAATCTTCTCTTTATAGTGCGTTTGTTAAATCTAGCACAAGAGCGACAGCCAACAACGTCGTGCTCAGGCCCTAAGCAAGGTATACACAAGGTATGGTAATCCCTATGAGGTATCTGTTTCCCACAAGAAATACAGTTATTCACTTTTTCTGACATCCGGTAAAATACTGAGGCAAGAAAAAAACAAAATAATCCCCAACGGGGTACTTAGCCAACTTGGATTCGGTCTGAAACTCCGACTTCGGAAAATCTCAGAACGCCAACCTGCACTTGCAAAACTGCTTCTGCATCGGACCATGCGGCAAAAAAGACTGAGGATATGACGTCGGTCATGCGCATTTGTACCCTGACGTCCTGACGTCAGACTAATGCGCCTTGACCGACGTCAGCCATATACTTTGGTATTCGGGCCGACTGGGACAGCGGACTACCCCAAGTGTTAGGACTGCAGCAATGTGGTATGAAGAACATCTGTCATTTCATAATGGTAATACTCCATTGCTTCAGAATAAGGACAGTTACTAACAAGGGTGTAGCTCGGCATACGCTTTGTACTCAAGCACAGTTTCTCTGAGCATCTTATCAATATGGCTTTTTTTAGTTGTATTATGTCTACAACTTTCTAAATGAAAGGAATTTATCCTACAATAGGTGCAATACTGATATCCAATGGAGAGACAACTTAATATGAATAAATCAGTAAGTGAAGAAATTCTCGCAAAAGACTGAAGTTATAAATAAGACACCAATACCTCCCTTTAGAAAGAAGCACATCCACATACCAAACAGCCTGGTTAAACATACCCATATTTTAAAAGCAAACCACTTCTACTGATAGCAGCCATTGTTTCTCACGTCCTGCGCTATTTCTGAGACACAGCCTGTCAGAATGGTCAAATCTGACAGGAAGCAGTTGGCTGTGGTAAATTCTTCACTTCAACATCTAACCGGTACTGTATTCAGAGCCGAAGGATGAAGTATATTGCTCTGCCAGAGTCAGAAACAGTGTTGCAAACAATATCTTACTGCTGCTGAAAAACCAATCAACCTATTTTAGACATTTCACGGGTTCCAATGACAGCTATCAGACAAAAACAGAAATTATAAGCTTTACTGTAGTTTCTGGGGGAAACTGGGTCTAACTGTTCTTGTCAGAACCACAAAAATAGATAAAATACAGCAGTTCAAAGATGTACAAACTGTGCCTCCATTTAACTTGCCATTTTTTTCTAAACATCGTTAAAAGAGCACAACTGTCTCAACACAAACTAAATCACTATAAGTAAGTAAGTAAATATACTTCAGCCATCCCAGTGGGTGGGAAGCAACATGCTGAGTGAGGTATTTATATAGATGCTTTTTAAGGCTATAAAATATCATCCACAACTAAGGAGGAATTTACAGTGGATATAAAAAGTTTACACACCCCTGTTAAAATGCCATTTTTCTGTGATATAAAAAAAATGAGACCACAATAAATCATTTCAAAACTTTTCCCACCTTTAATGCAACCTATAACCTGTACAATTCAATTGAAAAACAAACAAACAAATCTGTTAGGGGAAAAAATATAAAAAATAACGTACAATATGCTGGTTGCATAAGTGTGTGCACACCCTTAAACTAATACTTTGTTGAAGCACCTTTTTATTTAATTACAACATTCAGTCTTTTTGGGTAGGAGTCTATCAGCTTGGGACATCTTGTCTTGGCAATATTTGCCAACTCTTCCTTGCAAAAGCACTCCAAATCTGTCATATTGTAAAGGTATCTCTTGTGCACAGCCCTCTTCAGGTCACCCCACAGATTTTCTGCTGGATTTAGGTCTGGACTCTGGCAGGCCATTCCAAACTTCAATTTTCTTCTAGTGTTTTGTTGATTTGGATGCATGCTTGGGGTCACTGTCATGTTGAAAAGTGAAATTCCTCTTTATCTTTCTAGCAGACACCTGAAGGTTTTGGGCCAAAAGTGACTGGTATTTGGAACTGTTCATAATTCCCTCCACCTTGACTAAAGCCTCAGTTCCAGGTGAAGAAAAGCAACCCCAAAGCATGACACTGCCACTACCATGCTTCACCGTGGGGATGGTGTTCTTTTGGTGATGTGAAGTGTTGTTTTTGTGCCAAACAGTTCAACCTCGGTCTCATCAGACCATAACACATTTTCCCACATGCTTTTGGGAGACTTGAAGTATTGTTTTGCAAATTTTAGCAGGGCCTGGATGTTTTTGTGTGCAAGAAAAGGCTTCCGTCTTGCAACCCTACCCCATAGACTAGACATATGGAGAATACGGGAGATTGTTGTCACATGTAGGACACAACCAGTACTTGCCAGAAATTCCTGTAGCTCCTTCAGTGTTGCTGTAGGTCTCTTGCCAGCCTCCCTGACCAGTTTTCATCTAGTCTTTTCATCAATTTTGGAGGGACATCCAGTTCTTTGCAACGTCACTGTTGTCCCATATTTTCTCCACTTTTTGATGACTGTCTTTACTGTATTCCATGGTATATCCAATGTTGTGGAAACTTTTTATTACCCTTCTCCTGACTGATACCTTTCAGCAATGAGATCCCTTTGATGCTTTGTAACCCCTCTCTGCGAACCATGGCTTTTGCTGTTACAGGCAACTGAGTAAATGTCAGGAAAATCCTACAAGGACAGCTAAACTTTATTTGGGGTTAATCAGAGTCTCTTTAATTGGTGGAAGGTGTGTACCCAAGAAGACTGAATGCTGTAATTAAATCAAAAGGTGCTTCAACAAAGTATTAGTTTAAGGGTGTGCACACACAACAAAGTATTAGTTTAAGGGTGTGCACACTTTTGCAACTAGCATATTGTACATTTTTATATTTTTCCCCTAACAAATTTGTTTTCAATTGAACTGTACAGGTTAAAGGTCACATTAAAGGTGGGGAAAGTTTTGAAATGATTTATTGTGGTCTCATTTTTTATACCACAAAAACCTGGCATTTTAACAGGGGTATGTAAACTTTTTATATCCACTGTATGTTTAGATGGAAGAGTAACAGACTGAGAAAAAGAGATGGATCTGAGAATTTTGAGGTCCAGCTGCACACTGCTTGAAGGTATCCCCACTCCTAACCTTTAATAATTAGAAAGCTGGTTCTGTTGTCCACATTGACATAGCCCTACTGCAAACCTTTAATCTTCTTTAGTAATGACATAACTGTATTCAAAAGCATACCGAAGCACCCGACTCTACAGACAGATGAAGTTCTGACTATGACCAGAGTTCAACTAGTGGGTGGGATGGTGGAACAGCTGGCCAGGGGTGGGCTTATGCCATCTTGCTCATCACAGGAGGGGGTATACTGGTCCCAATCAGCCAAATTCCTCCAATGCAAGCGGAGATTTTCACAACGTCTATAGGAGCAGAGGACTTGGCACTGGAAAGTAGTGACAATAGCCACAGTACACAGCAAAAAAGTAAAAAAATAATAGCCTTAAAGAAAAAAACAAAAACTCTGTGTTATAATCAAACTCAAAAGCTATTACACAGGAATAAGGAGCAATATCAAATCTTGATCTAATTATGGATAAGATCTTCTTTAATTAATCAAAGAACGTCAAACATAGTACCCATCAATGCACCAAGTGAACCTGTAATGGCATCACCCACTCAGATAGACTATAGCTAATGCCCTTGTAGATAAATTCATCTTCACCGCCTCTCTTTTGTCACCTTCAAACTTCCCAATATAAAGTAACCAATCCCTACCGCCTCTTTGTAATTACCTCTGAACAAAAAGAAAAAGGGCTCTCCAACACCAAAAGCACCAGCTATATGGATCCCAATAACATACCAGCTGTTTTCTAGTCAATATGACCACATCTTATCAGACCTCCTCCTTAAATTACTCATCAACAACCTCTACACTGGATATGTACCAAAAGCCCATAGAACAGAGGTCATAGTTGAGTTACATAAGGGATACTCCACCATGGAACCTGGCGACTATAATAGCAAACTGCAAAGAGAGCACACATAACATCAACTTCAGTCTCACTAGCTAAAAGGGTATTTTAAACATTATAAAAATGTTGTGGGAGGTGGGAGAGTAAAGTCTGGATTATTTATATACATGACTTGGATGCTGGAGAGGGTGTGTGTGTTTTTACTGGGCTCCAAAGTAGTTTATGTATTTGTACACACAAGCAAATAAAGATAGACAACCACACAATGATGTGCAGTTTCAGAAGCCTCACATACTTTGCCAGGAGCTGTTGGGGGGGGTTTACGCACAAGAATGCATAAACAAAGAAGTCCATGGTGATTAATTTTCCATAGCCTTTACTGAGGAAACTGCGACAAGATCACAGCACAGCAGAAGACTATCAGTCTTGGAGGTATAGTTGGGCAAGTCTGAACAGTTAAAAGGAGTTCAGACCCATGCCTTGGATGAGACTCAGATGCTTCTTCCAGATCCTAGAACACTGAAACTCGAGCTCTTCCCTTTACCCACAATGCCCTAGATACTTTACATACCTCAGATTTTGTCTGATGCCCACAGACCTACAGAGTAGTACAGAATCAGGAAATAACAGAATTTGGGTCTCAGAGGAAAAGCAGCTCTTCCAATATCCTTCAATTTTTCCAGCAGTAAAGCAAAGGAGAGGGCTGGAGGAAGGGAAGCTGAGGAAGAATGAAAATGGACAATACAGATGGGACGTTACAGTAAGTACATAACTACTTTAATTGATGATGTCATTTTCATTCATTCCTCAACTGTTGGGAAAGAGGCTAAATCCCAGGAAGACTCTAAGAAAGGATATCCCTGAGCACAGCCAAGCCAAAGGCAGCTCTTCCGCTAGAGACCAGATCCAATTTGTAATGAGCAAAAAAGGTAAGAGGATTAGCCCAAGTGGGAGCTACACAAATATCATCCAAGGAGGTTCTATGCACAAAGGCTGAAAAAGTTGCCATAGACCTGGTGGGATGGGGTTTTGATAAAGGCAAACCCATTCTCTCACAAACATAGGCAATGCAATCAGTCAACCATTTGCATAAGGTCATTTTAGAATTTGGTTTACCTAATTTTGATTCAAATGAAACAATTATTTGGATTTCCTCAAATCTTTGGTTCTGTGAAGGTAAACATGTAACTGTCCGTGAACATCCAACTGGTTAAACATATATTTTCCTTTGTTTAAGAAATTTGGAAAGAAAACTGTTAGGCTGATAACCTGATTAAAATTAGATTCTGATGCCACCTTACTTAGAAAGGAAGGATTGGTCAGCAGAGAGTGAAAAATTAAATAAGGAGGTTTAGAAGAAAGAGCCTGAAGTTCAGACACACTTCTGGCAGAAGTAACAGCAAGTAAGAAAATAGTCTTCCAGGTCAAAAATCTTAGTTCAGACTTAACTGATGGTTTAAAGGGAGGTTGGATTAGGGCATGAAGAACAACATTTAAATTCCAAGGAGGAATAGGATCCTTTAGAGGGGGTCTAAGTAAACATGTTCCTCTTAGAAAGACTTTGCAAAGCTTAGAAGAAGCTAATGTAGAATTATTTACTCCTATATGAAAGCTAGAAATGGTTGCTAATTGCACTCTGACAGTTGAGGAGCTAGTCCCTTCACTAAAAATCGTAGGTAAAAAATCAAGAACCTTAAAAATTGGTGCTGAAAAGGGTCTACATTATTTTTATGTGCCTAAAAACAAATCTTTTTCATTTACTTTTGCAAATTTTTCTAGTGGAAGCTTTGTGAGATGATAAATGAATGTGATGTACAGGGGAGGACAGCCTGGGTGATCTAGCAATTAACAGAACTGAAGAAACCATGTGTTCACCCTTCAGGCCTGAAATGCCCGGATAAGTCATGTCTGTCGGGTGAGACAGTAGGTCTGGAGTTGGATCCAGAATTCAGGGAGGATGCAGAAGATGAGGCCAAAGGAAGGGAAACGGAATCTGATGAGGCCAGTAAGGAGCAATAAGGGTAACTGTGCTCTTCAATCAAGATGCATTCTGTAGAAATTTGGGAATTAGGGGTAATGATGGGTAAGCGTAAAGGAGACTGGAGGGTCAAACGTGAGGCAGAGCATCCTTTGGCGACTCCCTCACTGGGTAGATCAGGGGAAAGAACCTGCTGCACTTGTTGTTGAAAGGAGATGCAAACAGATCACAGTATGATTGGCCCCATCAATGGAAAATCCTCTCCACCACCTTCATGTTGAGAGACCATTCATGAGGCATAAAAACTGCTTAACTTGTTTGCAATTTTGATGGACTTCTCCAGAATGTGCGTTGCTGTCAGAAAGCAACTGGATGAGATCGCCCACTCTCATACTCTTAAAGCTTCTCAACAAAGAGGATAAAATCTGGTTCCCCCTTGTTTGCTGATATACCAGGACTACAGGCATATAGTCCGTCTAAATCACAGTAGTCCCGGATGGAAGTGTGTCCTGGAAGGCATGCAACGCTAGGAGGACTGTTCTCATCTCCAGGATATTGATATGCATGTAGACCTATTCGGGGGACAATATGATTTGAATCGTCCTTCCCAATAAGTGCCCCCCCCCACACCCAATCTGAGAGGCGTCTGTGGTCACTGTGGCCTTGTGTTGAGGGACAACAGCGGGATAGCCTTCCTATATTTGACTGGAATGGATCCACAATAGAAGGTAATTTCTGAAAGCTTGCATTATTTTCACTCGAATGAAAAAAGGTTGATGGAGAATAGACCATTAAGTTGCGAGTGTCCATTGAAGGATCCTCATATGGCATCCTGCCAGTGGTACAAGAGTGACTGCCGCTGACATGGATTCCAATGCTTGGAGTATCAGATGAGATGAAAGAGATAAGCTTTGAATGATTCTTTTGACCTGGAAGTGGACTGTCTGAATCCGGGACAGACAGACAGAAGCTATTTGAGTGACTGTACTGAAAAGAGCACTGATGAATTCCAAAATCTGAGTTGTTTCAAGTTGAGATTTGTTGTAATTGACAGAAATCCCCAAATGAGAGCAAAACTGGAGTAAGGAGTCTTGAGCTTGAATTAGCTGATGCTTGGTCAGTGCAGTTAGGAGTTAGTCATCCAGATATGGAAACACTCTGAATCCCTGCAGTCTCAAATGAGCTGCAACTACTGCCATACACTTGGTAAACACCCAGGGGGATGTGGTGAGACCAATGGGCAGTGTTCTGAATTGGTAATGACTGGTTCCTAGCCAGAAGTGTAGATATCCCCTGGACCGTCTGTTCATTTTTGTGTGATAGCATGCATCCTCAAGATCTATCGAGCACATCCAGTCATCCTTGTGCAGAAAGGGCAGAATAGACTGAACCATGACCATCCAGAACTATACATACTGAACTGATCAATTTAATTTGCTGAGATCCAAGACTGGCCTCCAGTCCCTTGTCTTTCTGGCACTAAAAAGAATCTTGAATAAGTTGCAGACTCCTCCTGGTCTGGGGGAACCTCTTGGATGACTCTTTTCTATCAGTTTGTTTATTTCTAGTGCTGCTACTTTCCCCTGACTGGGTGGAACATAAGGGATTTTGTTTGATACTAGGGAGGGTGAACGGGAAAATGGTATCGTATAACCTCTGGATATTATCTTTTGTAACCTCTATCCAGGCTCTCTGGTGCAGGATAAACGGACCCCCAACTGCCTCCAGAGATGGACAGTCAGGCCTCCTTTAAGGAGAGCTGATAGGATCTGTCAGAGAAAGCATCCCTAGATGCCTGGTTATGCAGACCACCTCTGCTATGGGGACGATGTCTTCCATTTGAGTTCCCCCCTTTGCCCCTCGGGGAACTGTCTCCACGTGGATCTTGGAAGGGACCCAGGGATTTTTTTTTAACTACATTTTATTTGAAAACAACACAACCAACTAGTACTCGTGAACACAAAAAGACAGCGAAACTTGCAGATGTTTCTCCTTTTCCAAAACTTTATTCCTTAAGCGTTTTCGTAAGGACTAGTATCCAAACTTCCTCAGACAAAGTTACACAAGCAGTCAATGACTTATATACTTATACAATTAATAAATAAAACAATAAAGGAATTATATAAAAAAAAATTGTGTGTGTGTGTGGGGGGGGGGGGGTTAACACAAAAAACATAGCCCCAGGTATTTCATTTATTTAATTATGCCACAAATGTTTTTATATATATATATATTTTTCTACTTAATACATTTGTATTTTATATTAATTCAAGTCACTAATTTAGTGTCTAGGTATTTAGTAATAAAATCATGAATTATATATGGAAATACAAAGTAAATAGTTTTCCATAGGAGGAAAGGAATTGAGTTGTTTATTTAATTATTCAATTGTCTGAGGAAGTTTGGATACTAGTCCTTACGAAAGCGCTTACGGAATAAAGTTTTGGAAAAGGAGAACATCTGCAAGTTTCGCTGTCTTCTTGTGAACTACATTTTATGTCTGCCTCATTGGTTCCTAGAAAAAGTCCATTGAGGGGTCAAAAAATGTATGCCCACAGCAGACGGTGTTTTCCCTTACTGCTAACATCTAGAAAGTATGCCTTTTACTTTGGGGCCAAATAAGGAGGTTCCATCAAAAGAACCATTGACAAAAGAAGATTTGAAGGGTTCCACAAAGATACATAAGAGCACACAGGCATATATTTTGAAGGAAATGCCTGAACCTGCTGCCCGTGATGAGCCTTTAGCTGCATGGGAGATGAGCCTCATGGACGAATCTGAAATAGACTGAAGGGGAGCCAACTGTGAGCAAATAGTACTCTCTACCTCAGAGGATATGGTTCCAAAGAGGGATTTGGAAAGTTCCTTAATCAAATCCCTCTGGAGTCGTGCAAAATGTGCTAAATAATTCAGTGACATGAGGGCGAAGGTCACTGAAGCACAGACACACTTCCCAAAACTGTCCTTCACCCTAAACTCCCTGTTAGGGGACTGGACAGAGGAACATTCTACTGCAGGTTCCTTCTTAGCGGTCACCACTATGACCAAGGTATCAACAGGTACTCCTTTGCTCCAGTCCTTATGTGGTGCCAGGATCCTACCTGGTCTCTTAGGGATTGGCTCAGTCATGTTAGGCTCCATCCACATCCATCAAGAGACTAAATCAACAAGCTCATCAGTGGGCAAAGTCACCCAGGAGGTAGAGAAGCCAGTGTCAAAGGCCTCCAGGAACATCGACTCATCTTGGGAAGGGTTATTGGGGAACAACCACCCCCTTGTTTTAGGAGTTCTAAGATATCTTCAAATGAGGTATCATCAGGTAGTGATATGGGGGACCCTTCCCCTTCATCAAAGTCAGTGTCTTTGATGACAGACTCTTGTGGACAGTCGAAGTTCCTCCTTTTGCCCTTCCTCTTCAGAGGAACCTCCTCGGTAGGATGCTTCAGGGAGGTATCAGAAGAGAAAATTATACCCTGCTGGGTGGTCAGGAGACTGGTTTGGGCTGGCTGTCTCAGTGGAATGGAAGACTGTGGCTCTGGATGCAGAATCAAATGAGATTGGAAAGTAGGAGCCGAACAGGGTTGAGAAGTATGAACTCTTGGAATAGAGAAGACTTTCTCCACTACCTCAAAGGTAGAATGCCCAGGAGAAAGAGAACCCAATAGATCTGACAAGGCAGGCTTATGGACCGTCAGCTCCTTTTGCCCCACAGGAAAACTACTCAAGGACGGAAATGGAGCCAAGCAGTCTAGCACCGAAGCTCCAAGGGGTAGAGATGGCTCAGACAACTTCAGAATTGAATCTAACACCCCAGAGCCAATGCAGATGCTACAGCTCCAAGAATTGTCCAGCTCTGAAATACTTGGTGACAGACAGCTCAGAGACATCAAAGTCAAAGATGCCAACTTCTTCAGATCCAAAGCAGAAAACTACAGGATTTTCAGATCTGATGACTCTGAAACCGAAGGTCGGATCACAGAAGGAGCAAATATCGGAGGGGCTTTACTAACAAGGGTCTCTGACCCCACTGAGGTTGGAGCAGGAAGAACTCCCATTTGTATTGGCATCCTGAGTAACTTTTTCATCAACCTGTCCACATCTGCTTCGTCTAGACTCCTAGAAGACCGAATGGATGAGGATGTGGATGAGGGTCTTGAGTGGTGACAAGTAAAAGGGAAAAGGGGAGCTGAGAGGTGATCTTCTCTGACAGTAATTGAGGTGAATGGATCTGGAGTGATTTGTCAGATCTAGGCCGTAGATTAGAAGCAGCTAGATCTGACTTTTTTAGCTTGTTTGAGAGGCAGCGCCAAGGACAGAGCCAAAGTAGATGGCACTGCCAGATCAGATCATCTCTTATGACTCTTTTGAATGAGAATCTCCTTTTCTGCCTAACATTTTAGGGGTTTGAGTCTCAGAGGCTGTAGATGAAGGTTTTGGAAGCACAGGAGTTAAATCCCTTACAAATGTGACAGTGGGAGTCAAGATGACAAGGTCCTAAACAGTACAAACACTTTGAATGTGCAGTAGAATTGCAAAATTTATGCCAGCAGGCCACACATTTTTTAAACCCTGAAGGTTTATCAGACATTTTAATGAAAAGGCAGAAATACAGAAAAAATATGGAAGAAAACTTTTTTTTTATGTTATGAAGAAAGGAAAATTACCAACAATAAAGCATTAGAAAAAGGAGTACTTAAATTTACTATAAAGGGATAGGATTACCAGTGATTGTAATCAAGACTACTCAAGAGTAAAAGGATAATGTCATGACTATAGATATAAAAGGGTTAAAGGGAGGAAAAAAGAGAAATGCATATGTTCTATAAGAATTATAGAGAAAATAGTTAACTCAGAAAAATTCTAAAGTCTCACTCGAGAGTTTCGCGACCTACATCCGATTGCAATGGAAGCAAATGGGATCTGGGGTATGTATGGTGACTAGGGCATTATGGGTAAAGGGAGGAGTTTGAAAGTTTCAGTTCTCTATGCTCTGGAAGAAGCGGATGAGTCAGATCCAATGATCAGATAGATCCAAACCCAACAGCTGAGAAATGAATGAAAATGACATCATCAGAGCAAGGCATTTTTCTTGGGTGATGTGCATTAAAACAATGGGTAGGTGTAACAGTGCACGTCATCACATATTACATGGTATAAAGGAATATCCTGGTGAGTAATGGCACAAAGCTGAGTCAGTTATAAATAATGGTGACTTTTTTTTCATATCTAAATAAACACGGTGGAATGGTCCAAGAAGTGTCAAATGGTTCAGTGATAAGTAACTGTAGGCCATGCCATACTGGAATGAAAAACTCAGAGAAAGGCCATCACCTAATATTAGTGTTTCTTAGGAAACTGCTGGAGGAATGAGACCAAGGAGATGTCATGACTGCAAACATAAACCACTGCATATAATGGAGGAGAAGGAGTTAAGTGTGGGTCTGAGACTAATAAGACAAAAGTGCCAGTACTACAGAATAACTTTATGTACTTTGTCATGGCAGTGATATATAAGGTAAAAATGGGATAATACTAATTATGAAGGGGAAGAGAGGATACATTAACTGATGAAGTGGTGCCAACGGAAACTGTCTTAAACGCTCTGCACTTCTTTCCACCAGATACATAATTGCAAAGTGAAGACATCTGCAAGCACTTAAAAATATGTAGTGTGTGTTAACAGGTATGAGATTCAGCAAGTTTCACTCAATTACAAAAATACTTTGGTTTCTTTTAACTTTTCTTTGGTTATTCGTTAACTCTCACACAATTTAAGCACATTCTCTGAAAGTCCCATTACAAAACACTGCTAACCATAAGCGTACTGTCTGCCTAGAAAAGTGATATCAATCCCCTATATGTTTATATGGCATGGTGCACATAGTTTCAAACAATGCAGTGAGGATCTGATATGATAGTAGTACAGCAAATTTGATAAAAAAAATATGCAAGTCACTATATAGAATTAATCAGATTTCAGGATCATTTTAGGACCTCTGTTATGGAGCAGATTCATGTGGGTTGCTCTCCAATCCTGTGACTGCATTGCCTCATTCAAATAAGCCAACTAACTGATCTGGTGAGGCTCTACAAGTCCCCATCAGTTAACTGTCTCACAGCCTCAGTGGCACCTTGGAAGGATACAGGGGGCACAATTCCAAAAGACTTGCTGCTGTTGTATAAGTGACTTACTCCGTTGTAAGTCTGCCCAATTCCCAAAGACTTGTTTTTGATGTAACCAACTTCTTCCAGGAGTAGGTCAGTTACACAGAGAGCAAGTTCTTTTGGAATCTGGCTGAGGAGTACAAACAAACATACAAAACAAAGACATTACACAGAAATACATACTATACAAAATCATACATGAAGATACAGACATTACATAGAAAAGTACAGTTTTGTACCTACCATAAATGTAGATGTTCGAGAGTTCACCCTGCTGCAGTCATCACACTTGGGTTATCCTGCCGTCAGGCGGTCCCCGCAGTCGGCCCGAATTCCAAAGTCTTGGTCCGGCGTCGGTTGCTGTCGCTTCTTCCCTGACGGCAGTGCGTCAGGGGTATATAAGAGGCATCCAACGCCATTTTCTTCAGTTTTTCTTGCCCGAGATGTCAGGTGCCCCCAAAAGGTAGGCAATATATATATATATATATATATATATATATATATATATATATATATATATATATATATATATATATGGCTATATAAAAATAAAACAAAACCCTTAGGTACAAGCAAATGCACCACAGAGGTAGTATAGGATAAAGTGGCAGAGATAAGTTCAGCTAGTTCAGAGGGGATGGAGGGAGGGTAACCTGGACTGCAGCAGGGTGAACACTCGAACATCTACATTTATGGCAGGTACAAAACTGTACTATGTTCATCGTGTTACCCTGCTGCAGTCACCACACTTGGGTTGAATCCCAAAGCTAAGGAGGGGAGGTGGAGTCAAACAGGGTTAGAAGAGACTAGTAGGCCCTGCAAAACTGCAGTGGCAAAACCAGCTCTAGTCTTAGAGTAAAGAGGTAAGTGATAGTGTTTGGTGAAGGTGTGCACTGAACTCCAAGTAGCAGCTTCCAGAATATCCTTGGTCGGCACTCCCCTGAGAAAGGCTGCTGATGTAGCTGTAGCCCTGGTGGAGTGGGACCTAATGTTAGCAGTACTGGTTTCCCATGATGTGTGTAGCAGAAATGTATGCAATGTCCTATCCATTTAGAAATGGTCTGTTTTGAGATAGCTTTTCCTTGTGATCCTGTAGCATAGGCTACAAAGAGCTGGTCAGTTTTTCTGAAAGCCTTAGTTTTATCCAAGTAGTAACGCAATTGCCTGTGAATGTCCAAAGAGTGCAGGAGTCTTTCTCCTTTTTTCTGTGAATTTGGGAAGAAGGTGGGCAAGTGAATGGTTTGGTTTAGGGCCACACTGGATACCACCTTTGGCATAAAGGAAGGATTAGTTCACACAGAAATTCTGTCTTGATGAAAAATTAGGAAAGGTTCCACTGCCATTAGTGCCTGTAGCTCTGAGACTCTTCTAGCTGAGGTTATTGCTAGTAGTAGGGCAGTTTTCCATGAAAGAAATTTTAAATCAGTTGAAAAAGTTGGTTCAAAAGGCGGCAGTGTAAGCTTTTCCAGGACAAAGTTGAGATCCCAAGTGGGTGTTGGAGCTCTCCTTGGCGGTCTTAAGTTCTTAGCCCCTCTGAGGTACTGTCTTAGGAGCGGATGTGAAATTAAAGGAGGATCAGTGCTGTAATGAGCTGAAATTGCTGAGGTGTGGATCTTAATAGATAAAAAGGAAAGTCCTTTGTGTAACATTTCAGTTAAATATTGTAGAATCTGAGGAATGTTCGGCTCCAGGGGATTTAGGCCTTTAGCCTGGTTCCAAGAGCAAAATCTTTTCCATTTGTCTGAATAGGTTTTCCTGGTACTGGGCCTCCTGGCCTCCAGAATGACATCCATAACAGCTTTGGATAAAGGTGTTGGCTGGTTGTTTAGGTAATTTGCCATGCAGCCAGGTTTAAAGTCTTGAGCTGGCTGTGTAGAATCAGATTGTCTCGCTGGGTGAGCAGGTGAGGTATTTGTGGCAAAATCCATGGTGGGCCCTGGGCCATGGTCCTTAAAATTGGATACCAATGTTGGCATGGCCAATCTGGTGCAACGAGAATCATTTGTGGCCTCTCTAATCTGACTTTCAGCAGTACCTTTGCTAGAAGAGGCAGTGGAGGGAAGGCATACACTGTTAATGTTTTCCAACTGAATGAGAAAGCGTCCACTTTCCAAGCTAGTGGATGGAAGGTCCTTGTGCAAAATTTTTGAAGTTGGTGGTTGTGGGAGATTGCAAACAGATCTATGTCTGGGCGTCCCCATTTTTGAGCTATCATTGCAAATACTTGTGGATCTAGTTTCCATTCGTGTGGATCCATGATGTTTCTGCTTAGGTCGTCTGCCAATGTGTTTTTCTTTCCTGGCAGGAACTGAGCTTGTAATTGAACTTGGTAAGACAGTGCAGTGTTCCACAAGGTCATTGCTTGCCTGCATAGAGGGTAGGAATGTGTGCCCCCTTGCTTGTTTATGTACCACATAACTGTGGTGTTGTCTGTCCTTATTAGTAGTTGTCCTGGGTGTAGATGGTCCTTGAAAGCTGTTAGGGCATTCTGTACTGCTAGCATTTCTTTTTGATTGATATGCAGGTGTCTCTGATCTGTAGTCCATTTGCCCTGAATGCACTGTCCTGCCATGTGTGCTCCCCAGGCATAGTCCGATGCATCTGTTGTCATAGTTTGCCTGGCTGTGGGTAAGGTGAAAGGCTGACCCTTGTTGAGGTGACATGCCTGTGCCCACCATAGAAACTCCTGTTGAAGGCAGGGAATGAGTGGAATCATTGTTTCCAAGATGTGGCTGTGCTGAGTCCATACACTTTTCAGGTACCATTTTAATTTCCTTATATGCAGTTTTGCAAATGGTATTAGTAGAATGCAAGATGCCATGAATCCCAAGGCCTACAGAATTTTTCTTGCAGGGAGTTGGGTCTTTGTTGCCATTATTTTGAAATATTGAGACAATTGTCATTGTTTGTCTGGCGTGAGATAAGCCATCTAGGCCATTGTATTCAAGCTGGCACCCAGGAATGTTATGTTTTGTGAGGGCACTAGTTTTGATTTCTTTTTGTTTACTGTGTACCCTAGGCAACTTAGAAGGTGTTTGACAAATGCCAGATGCTGTAAAAGAATGTCCTTGCTTTCTGCTTGAAAAAGACAGTCGTCCAGGTATGGGTATATCTTAATTCCTCTTTGTCTGCAGTATGCAATTACTGGTGCCAGGCATTTTGTGAAGACCCTGGGTGCAGTAGATAAGCCAAAGGGCAGTGCAGAGAATTGGTAATGCGTTGAACCTGCAATGAAGCGGAGGTATCTTCTGCAATTTTGTCTGATAGGGGCATGCAAGTATGCCTCCTTGAGGTCCAAAGTGACTAGCCAAGCATTCTTGCCCAGCATGGGAAGAAGCTGCTGTAGTGTTAGCATCTTGAATTTTGGTACTTGCAGGTAGGTGTTCAGAAATGAAAGATCCAGAATGGGTCATGAGATGTTCATGAGAGCTGTAATTTGTTTTTGCGCCACTGCCCATTGATTTGGTGGCAGGTTTGGCATTCCTTTGATCCTTGGTAAGGTATGAAAGTGGAATCTGTATACTCGAGAGACAATATTTAGAACCCATTTGTCTTTTGTGATGATGTGCCAGTTATCTGCAAAAAATGCTAGTTTTCCTCCCAAGGGTGTTGCCAGGAGAGAATTGCTTGGTAGTTTGAGGATGGAGTCATTGTGTCTGCCTTCTGTTAGCTTGGGGCCTGTCTTCTCCTCCTTTCTGGGTAGCAGAACCCCATTGGCGAGGTTTGTAAGGGCCCTGTGACTGACCTCTGCCCCTTGGGCGTCTGTATTTGCCCCTCTGTGATCTGTCTGAAGCTGGAAAGGACCAATTTTTTGTTGGCCAATTTCTGCTGAAGCGAGGGGGTTGTACCTGCAAGAAATCCTTGACCGTTTGCATAGATTTAGCCTTATCCTCCATTTTCTTTAAAACCTCTTCTGCTTTGACACCAAATAATATATCCTGTTGTAAAGGTGCATCTAATAATTTTGCTTTAACATGGTCAGGGAGGGTTTGCTCTTTTAACCAAGCATGTCTACGAATGACTGAGCCAGTAACAGCTGCTCTACAGGAAGCTTCCAGTGAATCAAATCCGCATTGTAAAGTATGCTTGCCACCTATTCAGCTGCATGCAACAGATCCTGCATTTCCTTGAACTCAGGCTGTTCTGAGTGTGTGCTCATTTTTTGTTTTAACTGAGACATCAGGAATTGTTGATATTTCAACATGTGAAACTGGCAATTTAATGCTCTCACAGCCAGAGTTGCAGAGGTGTATATTTTCTTTCCCCATCTATCTAGGGCTCTGGAATCTCTTTCAGAGGGCACAGGATTTTTAGCCATAGAAGCCTTTGCTCCCTTAGGACCCCGGGATATGGTTTCTGGGTCAGCTACAGGGCTTTTATAAAGGAATTTGTGTGAGTCAAGTACTCTGTAGTATCTGTCTGGTTTGGCTGGAGCAGGAGGTAGAGAGTCTGGATTTAAACTAGAATCCAAGCAGACATCATCCACAATATCTAAAACAGGAGGAATAGCAAGAGGTCTGTGCTGGGGAAATAGAAGGAACTCTCGGAGCCTTTTCTTAGAATCTGAGTAATCCTGGCCTTCCCAGTGGAAATGTTCCCTAATGGTATGTAATGTTTCCCCAAAGGAGTAGTCTTCAGGGGGAGATGCTGAGGGAATAGAGTCTTCAGCATCAGAATCCTCATAAGGTGGAAAAGTGTAATCCTGTTCCTCAGAAAAATCTGAGGAGAGAGAAACCTGGTCAGAGGATGCATAATCCTCCTCTTGTCTTGGTCTTTCTTCAGGAGGGGGATGGGAACCCCTGATAAGGGTAATTAAATCTTCAGCCATCTTAAGCATCTGTTTCTTAGGCATGGGGCCTTGACCTGTAGACTGATGAACAGTTTTCTTAGGTTTTAAAGGAGTTTTAAGTTTTGCATAAGATTTAATGGTGAGAGTAGTCGGTCTGAAGACACCTTCTGCAACCGAAGGTGTTTCCTCTGCACCGGTGTCTAAATCTGCTCCGGTGTCGGAAGATGGCTGCGTCGGCCTAGTAGACTCCGTGTGGGAGTTGGCAGCTGTCTGGGGTTCCAGCTCTGCGGACGCCAGGGTCTGCGTAGGCACCTCACTGAAAACCGGAGAACCGGTGACAGGCCCAGCTGAGGCCTCGTGGTCTGGCTTATTCCTAGGCTGCCTATCCTTATCCTTGCGTTTTTTAAGAATAGCGGTCGTTGGCTGCTCCGACGGCATGATATAATTGAATTTCCTACCAAAATAATGCCGTGCGAAGTCAAAACGGCATTTGATAGTGCGTTTATTAAACCTAGCGCAAAACCGACAACCTGTGACGTCGTGGTCTGGGCCTAGGCAAGGAATACAATAGGAATGGAAGTCCTTATGAGGTATTTGCTTCCCACAAGAAATGCAATTGTTAACTTTTTCTGACATCGGACTGAGGCAAGAAAATGATCCCCAACGGGGTACTTAGCTTTATCGAAGACTTCGGACTGAAATTCAAATTGAAAATCTCAAGTGTCGGCCGACCGGCACTTGTGAACTGCTTCTGCTTCGGGCACCGCGCGGCAAGAAAGACTGAAGAAAATGGCGTTGGATGCCTCTTATATACCCCTGACGCACTGACGTCAGGGAAGAAGCGACAGTAACCGACGCCGGACCAAGACTTTGGAATTCGGGCCGACTGTGGGACCGCCTGATGGCAGGATAACCAAAGTGTGATGACTGCAGCAGGGTAACACGATGAAATTCAGAGCCAACACTGAGAATAAGGTCTACTTAATACCATCAGGCATGCCTATTTCTCTACCTAATACATAAGGTGAACACCAAGTTAATCTACAGACTAAAACTTCCCCAGTGAGAACCGCATTCTATAATTCCTACCACTTGTGATATGACTTGAGAAAAACTATTTCATATATCCACCACCCTCTCAGTAAAAACAGAAAAAAATCCTTATATAACTCCCGATGTGTCCACCTTCAATGTTAACAAATATCCTTCAATGTTAACAAATATCCTTTAATAATTATCCCTTGTTTTTGTCGCATAATACTATTTCTCTTTTGTTATATATATTTTCTATGATTTGATGCTAAAAGTGCACTTTTACCATTGATTTACAATTTATTTTCACAGTTCAATGGCATATACCTGCATATGGTTTTAACCAAGAGTCCTGCAATTTCTACTAAGCTTCAGTTTATGGAACAACAATTTCTCACATAACTGCAATGTAGCCCTTTTATTTTCTTTACTTGTGTGTCTCATTTATTCTTTGATATTTGCAATACTTTTCCTAGTTTTATTATTTACTGTTTCTCCTTGCTACTATATTTTTATTTTCTAAGTATAAGGCTACCTAATATTAACTAATTTAATTACTCAGCACTTTGAGTTCTTTCCAAATCAATGCATAAAATACGATGGAGAAAAGTGAAATAAAACAGACTTGCCTAAACGTCATATATACAGTTATGTTTTCAGCAGGGCACAGTACATAAACTCAAGAACCTCCCTAGAAATATTGGTGTCATGTTTACAACTCCTTCCCCCATCAAATGGTCCAAATACCCATTTACGGTAACATTTATTTTACTTGTATTTGTTTTCCAGTGTAGAGCATTGATCTTCATAAATCTTTTTCACAGTCAGCCAAGGAGCAGTGCCTGGTTAAGTCACTTCCTCAGTGTCACTCACTTAGGCAATGGAGGGTGAGGGAATCAAACCTTGCACCACTGGTCAATTATTTTACATTTTAATTGAATTCCTGTTATCACATTGCTAATGGTAGCATGTAAAACTCATTAAAGAGTATGCAGATTATCTACTTGCTAACTTCTGCTTATTCACAAGGCAAAATTAAAGACACAAGTACAGATGGCAAAAGAAACAAAATGACTAGCATAAAAACAAGTTTTCCCATGTCATATGCATTCTTCTGGAATATAAATCAGTCAGCAGCCAGCATACAAACTTATACAAAAGAAACAAATATATAGCATCCATCTGTTTTTCATTATGTTGTAAAAGAATCAAATGACAGTTAAATATCAGGAAAATAATATAGAATGATTGTAGTAAGTCCAAGCAAACACTGTCTGCCAAGCAAAAAATAAAAAAAGTGCTGAAGGTGGAAACAATTTGGAAGTATGATGTCTAAATTATCTTTTAAGTGTGTTTCTGTTTCAGTTTTTTTCACCGGGATGACAGCCATTTTACAGTTAGCTCTGCATTAAAACATTTCCGAAAAGGGGGTAAAAATGTCATATTTCAAAGTTGAAATGAATATATTACCTCATATAAGTGCTGGTTTTCTACAGACAAACAGTAACTGGTTCTTTCGAAGGCCAAACTTCAAATAGGTTGTTTGATAATCCCAAAAAGGGTGCAAAACATGAATACATGTACTTCCTAGACTTTTACTGACTGCAGCCATTTTGGAAACATGCAGTTTGCCCAAAGCTAACTCAGTCTAAATGACATGAAATACATAGGTCATAGGTAGCTGGGCTGTTTTTGTACAGCATGTTATGTATCATTGTTATCAATGTAAAGGGAAAGAAATTTCTTTTAAAATAACAGTAAATCAGCTCATCTCCAAGCTAGCAAACTTGGGTTCCTTTCAATGATCACTACTGCATCTAAACTCAGAACACATCTTTCTCCACAGTACAGCCTATTCCTTCCCCCATTACACCCACTGATTCTCTGTACACAGTACAGTACAACTAAACACAAGACCATCACTTCCTGTTCTTAAAGTGCCTCAGTCTGATATGTCCTTCAACAATCTGTCACTGGTTCCAAAGAGAGCTAAGAAAATTATCTTTGAACTAGAACTGTACACTCAGTAATGCAGCCAGTTGCTGTTACAACACTTTGGGTGAATTTTTTTTCTTTAAAACATCTGAAGGTTCATTCTGAGGATACCAATAATGGTACAGAAATGGTGGAAGAACAATGTCTGAAGTGTTAAAAACAGTGGACTCTCGTGCAACTTTAAATGCAGCACAGATAAGAAAACATGCATGTAATGCTATTTCCTACAGTATGCCGATATGTCACACTGCATTAAAACTATGCACAGCCAGTTTGACTCCATTCAATAAAAGAAAATCAAAGCAGGACTGTTTCATATGATAAAGAAAGGTCATGAGAAAAAAAATGTGTACATTATTTATCCATTTATTTAATCTGTATTTGTTACCTAGGGTAGACCACTGATCTCCGTGGATCTTTTTCAGACTCAGCCAAGGAGCAGTGTCTGGTTAAGTGACTTGCTCAGAGTCACACAGTCAGGCAATGGAAGCTGAGGGAATCAAACCTTGCACCACTGGACCACAGGAAATGGCTCATTAACAGCTCCTTTTATCCTCTAAGACAGCTGCCACTGTATAAATGGAATACACACATGGTATAGCAAAATTATTCTAACCCTGTGGTATAATGATGCAGAGGTACTCGCCTTGATTCTCTCCACTCAGGTAAGCCTTTTCTCCTTTCTGCCAGGAGGAGGATACATTCTTGTGCATCATTCACCCCTTAGAAAGGTAACACAGTGGAGCATTCAGCAATGAGTAGAGGAAACCCTGTCCAAAAGCTGATTCTGTAGTATCTACAGTATATCTTGACTATACACATGATTTATTTATGTGGGACACTAAATGTAGTTTTGGTTATCCTAAGAACTAACACTATATTTTTGGTCCTTATGCAGCTGAGCATCGGCTGCCACTGATTTCTCTCGTATATCAGATGCTAAGAGCTACATGACCCCTCGGACCTAATCCAATGTTTGTCCCATACTAAGGGAGCAGACTGAAGCATTGCAGCACAGCATCATACTTCAAACAACAGGAATATTTTTGTTTTAAAAGCAACCCTTGCCCCTATGCTGGATGGGCAATGAAGTAAGGCCATTATAGTCATTAATGTCTTTTCAGTGTAGGCTCCAGTACTGTTACAGGATAGATACACCCAAAGTTTTACCACTGAGAGCGATCACCCTGAGGTGAGAAATTCCTCTCTAGTGACAGGTGTACTAGTGAAATACCACTTCTTGTTCAATACCCCTGCTGATTCCTCAGGTGCTGAGCTTGCTAATTAAACTCAGGTTACCTAGGCCACATGCAGGACTTCTTCCCTCTGCACCATGGAGCTGGCATGATTCTACAGCCTTAATTTAATTTAAAAGCAACTTTTGTTTTTTAAGATATACATACGTGTGAGGGGAAAAAGTTTAAGGTTGACTTCTGGCATTTTACAGCATATCTTATCTTCTTTGTTCCCTCTACTCTGTTCCTCACAAATACCCCCCCCCCAACTTTATCACAACTCTTTTATTTTATTTATTTTTTATTTTACATTTGTTAACCGGGCTAGTCTAGCTGGATATATTTCCATTTTCAGTAGAGGCCCGGGGAGAAAAGCTCCACATATAGAGACAACAGATTACAGACTGGTAGGACTTAGACAAGGAATATTGTTATCCAAACAAGAGTAGAAGTTAAAAAATTTCTATACAATCTAAATGCGATCAAATGAATATTATTACATAGTGTAAAAAACAAGGAACAAAAAATTGAAATACCAAAGACAGAGAAATGTACATTGTTACCAAGAGGAAAGGAGTTTAACTATCTGGATAATCTAAAATAACATCATATTAAACATTTTTGCTTAAGTTTAATAGCAGGTAAAGAAAGAGGAAGACCAAGGAGAAGAGAGAGACAACAATAGAGAGAGACAACAATAGAGAGAGAGATAGGAAATACAGGTTTATAGGAAAAGAGTCATAGTCAATAGGGAGGAGAGAAAGGTATGTAGGGAGGAGGGAAGCTAAAGGGAGAAATGAGGAGGCACAGCAGAAGGGAGAGAAAAGAGGGTTAAGGGGGGAAACAACATTTAGTCAGGATTAGAGCAGGGACACATCCAGTGGCTTTTGAGGTATGTTCTGAGTTTTTGTTTAAATAGAAAAGTAGTTGGAATGGAAGTAAGTTCGGTAGGAAGCTGGTTCCAGTGTTTACCGATGGAGTTTGAGAAGAGGGAGTCACCAGCTAGGTTATTAGATTTGGTTAGGGTAACTAGCAGTTTGCTAGATGAGCGGAGTGAGTTTAGATTAGCGTATGGGGTTAAGAGGTTAGAAAGTACAGGTGTGTTAAGAGATTGGTAGAAAGCTCTTTGGACAAATGTAAGTTGGGAAAGAAGTAACATGTTTGACAGTTCAAGCCAGTTCAGTTGCTGCAGATTCAGACAGTGGTGAGTTCTGAAAGGCTTCCCAGTAACAAATCTAGCTATGTTATTGTAGGTAGTAGACAGTTTGGAAAGATTGTTTTTCTTGAGGTTAGTATAGATGGGAGAAGCGTAGAGAAGAGTGGAAATGAGATGAGAATGGGCAAGAGTAGTTTTGGCTGGGGAGGTTAAGAAGGTCTTAATTCTATAGAGAGAGCCAAGTTTCCTATTTACACGTTTAATAGTGTTGTTGATATGACAGTCAAAGGTAAGATTGTTGTCAATTGTGACACCTAACAGTTTGGTAGTAGGGTCGGGTGTTATAATGGTTCCATTGTTAGATAAGATAGTGAAATCTAAAGCTGGGGATCTGGTCGTAGGCTTAAAGAGTAAGAGTTTGGTTTTTTTTGCGTTTAGGAGTAGGCAACGATTTAAGAACCAAGTTTCAACTTTTGAAAATACAGCTTGAGTATTTGTTTGAAGTTCAGAAATGGATTTAGCAGAGCAGATTAGTGTGGAATCATCAGCATATTGTATACAAGTAGCCTGGGGAATAGCTACTTGTAGGTCATTTATAAAGAGGGAGAAAAGAAGGGGTCCAAGGATAGAGCCTTGGGGGACTCCGAGTGAGATTGGGAGAAGAGATGAGAGTTCCTTATTCCAGAGGACAGCCTGTTTCCTGTTAGTGAGATAGGAACTAAACCAGTGGACAGCGTTAGGTTCTAAGGAAAGAGATTTGAGAATTTTAAGAGGAGAGAGTGGTTGACCATGTCAAAGGCCTTGGACAGGTCAATAAAGAGAGCTGAAGATAGGATGTTATTATTGCGATTTTTGTTAATAAAGTCTGTGAAGGAGAGCGGTGGTTGTGCTATGAAAAGGCCTAAAGCCATGTTGACAGTTTGTAAGAATGTTGTTTTTTATTAAGTGGTTCATTAACTGATGGTGAACACATTTTTCCATGATCTTTGCTAGTGGGGATAAGAGAGCTATGGGTCTATAATTAGAATAGTCATAGGAGTTCCCTCCTTTATGTAAGGGTATAATGTGAGAGATTTTCCAGATATCAGGTATGGTTTCTTCATTAACAGTTCTATTAATGAGAATGGATATAGGATAGGCTATTTCAGAGGCTGCTTTTTGAAGGAATTCAGATGGCAGTTGGTCAGCTGAGGGGGAGCAAGGTTTGAGTCTGTGTATACATTTAAGAATAAAGGAAGTAGGGATGGGTTGTAGCCTAAAGGTTGGTAGTTTGAGGGATGGAAGGTCAGGGATATTAGTGTTGCCACTAGAGATGAGAGGCCAAGGAGTTAATAGTATTAATAAAGAATGAGTTGAAGGTATTGGCTGTATCAAGGGCAGAATACTTTTCAGACCCGGAAGGGGATGGAGTGGTAGTCTGTCCTGGGTGAAGAAGTTTATTTAGGGTTGACCAGAATTTTTGAGGGTTATTGTGATTTGCTTGCTGGAGATTACTATAATAACTTTTTTTATCAGAGAAGATAGCTTTTTTGGTAATGTTTCTTAGGTGCCTAAATGTCTGATGGTCTATTGGAGATTTGCTAGTTCGCCATTTCGTCCAGGATTTGTTTCTAAGTAACATTTTTTGTCTTGTGTCTTTAGATAGCCAAGGGGCAGGTTTAGATTTAATTCGGATGGAGCGTTTTGGAGCATGATTATCTAGAATTGTTAGGAATGAGATATTAAAGTAAAGGACAGCTTCTTCAAGAGGAAGTGTCTTTAGTGGGTTCCAGTTGCAGGCATTTAGTTCACTTTTGAATTGAATGGGGTTGAAACGTTTAAGATCTCGGAGGGTCCTATAGGTGGGAGTATTGTTAGCGGCGTTTTTTTGTCATAGAATGTAGGTAAGTTTGTGATCACTAAAGTCATCGGGTAGAGTTCCAGATTGATATTTTAGAAGTGGTTTGTTAACGAGAATCCAGTCAAGAATACTTTCTTTGTTGTTGAGTTTGTTAGTCCTAGTAGAGGTGTCTATTATCTGTGTGAAGCCATGGAGGTTAATATGAGAGGTTGGGTTGTTAGTGTTTAATGAGGACCAGTCAAGGTTGAGGTCTCCAAGTATTATGGTTTCTTGTGGGTAGGTGGAGGTGGCCCAACTGAGGATATTTTCTATGGTAGACGAGTTATTTCCAGGAGGTAGATAAATACAGATAATATAGATGGATTTTTTTGGGTTTAGTTGAAGCTTTGAGATAAGAAGTTCAGTCTTGGTAATATCTAGGTTCTCAGAGGGTACTAATGTTACATTTAGTTCAGTTTTGAATAATATTGCCACTCCTCCTCCTTTTTTAGTTTTGCGGTCGTGTCTTAGGATGTTGTAACCTGGAGGAATGATTTCATTATCTGTAGTAAAGGGTTTTAACCAGGTTTCAGTTAAACAGAGAATATCAAAGGAGTGTTGTTCAAGAAGGGAGTGGAGATGGGTGATTTTGTTATTGACACTTCGTATATTAAGGTGCCCTATAAGTAGAGTATTAGCATTAGAGGTTGGTATTAGTAGGGAAGAGTTTAGTGTAACAGGTAGAGCATCAGATATAGAGGCTAAGGGTCCTGGGTTTGGGTGGATGTCCCCATCTGCCAAGATGGAGTGGTGATATTCAAGGTAAGCTTTGTTAGAGGAGTTCAGTAAGTATTTTAGTTTCCTGAGCAAAAGAGTCTGGGTTTTATTATGAGACAGCCTATGATATCTAGCTAGAAGGTAGCTAGGGGTAGATGTAATATTTGCGTGAGTAAAGTTTAGGCTATCAAAGTCAGAGGCTGTATGTTTAGTAGAGTAGATAAGGTGGTAGTTAAGGTGTGATTCATACCAGGTCAGGAAGTATGGTAGAGTAAGGGCAAGAGAAATACTCAGTAGAAGTGTAAGCTTTAATAGAGTTGTTTCTGTTACAGAGGTCTTTGAAGATGATTTGTAAGCTTTGATGGACATGTTGTGGAGAGAAGGAAAGGAAGAATCAAGGAATTAGATTCAGATAATATAATAAGTAAGAAAGGTTGGAGGGATAAGTTAGAGTAAGTATTTAACTTTGGGTGGGGAGGGAAGATAGGAGGGGTAAGAGTGGGAGGTATAATTGGTAGGGAGTTGCTAGTATGGTAGGAGGTCTGGATAGGTGTAGATGTAGAGGGGGTGTGGTGTGTGAGGTATAAGGCTAAGGGTACGTGGGGTGGGTGGGATAAGGGGGTAGGGAGGGGAGCGAAGCGGGGCAGAAACAGTCAGAGAAGAGAGTGAGTCAATCAGCTTAGCAGGGAAGCTGAACAGTACGTTTTCCTAAGCTATGTAGTTTAAGTAGAAGTTGGGGAGAGCTAGGTAGAGAAAGAAGGAAAGGAGAAGGTAAAAGACAAGAATAAATCAGGCTCAGGGTGTGTGTAGGATGTATTCAGTTTGCAATGGGACCCTGAGAGGGGTACTAAAAAGTAAGTAAGCAGGAGTATTAAGATACAGTTAATTGGTGAAAATTAAAATGTAGGTAACAAGAGAGAAAGGAGTGCAACAGCCAGGGAGGTAGTGTACAGACAGTGAGGGAACAGTAGAGGCTAGATAAGCTGGGTGTTACAGCTATAGTAAAGCTAGCGAACAAAGGGGAAATCAGGTCAACCAGGGGCAAGAGGGAGAAGCAATGATAGATGAAAGGGGGAGCTTTTACACTGCAGAGTAGGTAAGGGACAAGACAACCTTAGCTGGTGCCACGTGTGTGCTGTCCACAGGAGGACAAAACCATCACATAAGGTAAATAGGCAAATAAGTGGACGTACAGCCAGTAAAGATTAATGTAAATAGTCAATAAACCGTCACTCAGGTGGAGGTAGGGGTGCTTCCTGGGTGCCAATACAGCTGGTCTGCCTTGTAGCTTCTGGGTAACCAAGAGAGATAGGCCAGCAGGGAGGGGACAACCCGATGAGGAGCACTATGCTTAGATGAGCCAGTAAAGATTAATGTAAATAGTCAATAAACCGTCACTCAGGTGGAGGTAGGGGTGCTTCCTGGGTGCCAATACAGCTGGTCTGCCTTGTAGCTTCTGGGTAACCAAGAGAGATAGGCCAGCAGGGAGGGGACAACCCGATGAGGAGCACTATGCTTAGATGAGCCAGTAAAGATTAATGTAAATAGTCAATAAACCGTCACTCAGGTGGAGGTAGGGGTGCTTCCTGGGTGCCAATACAGCTGGTCTGCTTTGTAGCTTCTGGGTAACCAAGAGAGATAGGCCAGCAGGGAGGGGACAACCCGATGAGGAGCACTATGCTTAGATGAGCCAGTAAAGATTAATGTAAATAGTCAATAAACCATCACTCAGGTGGAGGTAGGGGTGCTTCCTGGGTGCCAATACAGCTGGTCTGCTTTGTAGCTTCTGGGTAACCAAGAGAGATAGGCCACCAGCAGGGAGGGGACAACCCGATGAGGAGCACTATGCTTAGATGAGCCAGTAAAGATTAATGTAAATAGTCAATAAACCATCACTCAGGTGGAGGTAGGGGTGCTTCCTGGGTGCCAATACAGCTGGTCTGCCTTGTAGCTTCTGGGTAACCAAGAGAGATAGGCCAGCAGGGAGGGGACAACCCGATGAGGAGCACTATGCTTAGATGATGGAGCACACCATTCTCCCATCTCACTACCCAATATCTGACTCTCTATTACATATATAATATCTAAATACAATACCTTCAATTCCACCCCCTCAAGAATAATGCACTAAACTGTTTCAAAGACTTTCTTTCTACTTTTGACATGTACAGACAACACCTTGACAAAAGAAAACATTATTCTTCTAATGCGAAAAGCTTGCCAATCTGCCCACCACGATTCCAGTCAAAATAATAATCCAAACAGGAAACAATGCTGAAAGCCAATGGAAAAAATAAAATATTTTATTAAGCCACAACTCAATGTAGCTTTTCGTCGGCGCTCCTACACCAACTTCTTCAGAAATTTCAAATCTCGCACCACTATAGTGATGAACTTTAATATGTTAAAAAAACAGAACATATGGTCAACACGCCCTCCTATGTCAACTACTAAAAGGCAATTCGCCCTACAAGCATTTAAGCCAACGCATTTAACATATCCCTATTTATATTTATATAAAACCAGCAATTATGACTTAATAAAAAAAGAACACACTATTGCATTAAATAAGCCTATACTGTTCTGGCCGACCGTCTCAAAAATATATAGCGGCTAACATTAATAAGCCATAAATTATTCAAATAAACCTAAAAAATAATTAAATTGTAAACTATAAACAAAGAATAATGATAATATAAAAAATAATAATAATCTAAAAAACAATCGCAATCATATAAACAGTCGTTCAGATGCAGGTTTTGAATTGTTTGATATATACTCTCCAGATTCCATACCAACAAACATGGCTTAAAGAAGTGGTTAATAAATAACCCCCTGGAAATCATTATGGTAAAGACGTGTCTTACCTATTCAAACTTCTCAATTTTAGGACACTATTAATTGATAGCAAACTATTTAAGCCAGGGAAATGATAGGCTTCTAATTTTAACTGCCACATCAACTCCTTAAATTCCAGCCTCAACGATTCAGGACCCCCCCTATTGTCCAATATTAATTGGTCTATAACCATAAAGGTGAACTCATGGTCAGGATTCTCCTTGATGTGCTTGGCCAAGGCATTTTCCATCTTTTCTTTCTTGATGGCGTATAAATGTTCGTACAAGCGCGCCTGTAACCTCCTATCCGTCTTGCCGATATAAAATGCAGGACACAATGAACATTTGCCCAGATAAACCACATGGCTACTCGAACTTGTATCTCCCCTTAATCTGGAGTTTGGTGTCCCTAATCGTGAAATAGGTACCTGCTTTGACAAATCTGCAATATTTACACATGTTACATTTGAACATGCCTGATCTACATGGAAGGCTCTTAGCGTTCGTTTCCAAAATATTCTTAATATTAGGCACTCTCCTAAAAGTCACTTTAGGGTAGGACCCTAACTTGGAATGGCCTAAATTGTCTACAGGCAGCAAACACCAATTCTTCTTGATGATTGAAGCGATTTCTCTGGCATCCGTATTAAAAGTGGTGATGCAACTACAAGAATAAATGCCACTGGTGTGGTTGGCCTGAGTCAGTAAGTTGAAATCTGCCATAAGGTAACTCAAAATGGGGAGGAAATAGCCATTTTCCCTCAGAGCATACCTTATTGCACAATTCAACAATGAGGCTCTCCGGATAGCCTCTGTTCAAAAAGAGATTCAAGATGAAACGACACTCCTGAAAATCACTCTCCCTCGACACCGTTCTGGCCGCCCTGACCAGTTGGCCTTTAACTATCGATATCTTTTGGTGGAGAGCGTGATCACTATTAAAATGTAAATAGGAGTTAGAAAAAGTTGGCTTCCGATGAATTCTGGCTAAAAAGCAGCCCTGTGCGATATCCTTGAATAATTCCACATCCAAATAGGCGATCCTTTCCACTGAAAAATGTGAAGTAAATTTCAAGAATTCAGCCGAGATGTTGAAACTTTCAGCTAGAGAATCTGCCACAGCTTGGTCGCCCTTAAGGATGATAAAGATATCATCCAAAAAGCGGGTGTATAATAAAGCTTTTCCTTGAATTATGGCATTAGGAAACACAAATTCCTTCTCCCAGTAAGCCATCACCAGGTTAGCCACACTGGCCCCACAAGGCGACCCCATAGGTACTCCTATCAATTGCTGAAACCATCGATTATTGAATGAGAAGAAATTCCAAGATAGAATGATATCCAAGAGTTCTCTGACCATCATAATCTCTTCTGTTGGTGCTTGTTTCGTGGTCATAACTACTTGGATCCATTCCACTGCCACATCATGAGGAATGGATGAATATAAATCAATAACATCAATGGCTAAAAAGTGGCTATCTACACTAAATGGGATTGAACCAACCATCGCCAGAAATAACCATGAATCTTTGGAAATATGCAATTCACTAACTACATATTTCTTAAGAATTGTGTCCACTACCTTGGCCGCTGCATATGTTATGCTGTCTTTTGCACTGACCAATTGACACGAGGGGAGTCCTAGATATTTTTGTGAATCTTCGGATTGCCGAAGAGCACTGGTATTTTTGGATTGAGAGTAGAAATGAAGTTAAAAACATCCAAATCGATAACCCCACTGATAAACATGTCCTCAAAATAGGAGCGCACTCAAGCCATATTAACATTTAGCTCGTTTCTAGATACTTCTCGATATGTATCAGAGGCTAAAATGGCTGAAATCCTGTTGTTGTAATCTTCCGTTTCCATAGCCACCAAACCACCCCCTTTATCTGGCTGCATGAGTCTAACTGAAGAGTTACATAGGAAATCCCTCTCACAGGAGCTTCTACCCGCAACAGCAGAAGCAGGTTTTTTGGCTGACAATGCCAACACGCACCCATAACAATATAGACAAGAAGTGGAAGGGGCAGGAGCAATTGGCGAACTTACCGAAGTGAGACAGAGTACGCTAAGGGATGTAGGGCCCTTTATTGTTTCAAGCCCAGCAAAGATGGGGCGAGGTGGATTACAACTTAAATTGAATCAATGGCTTAAACGGCCATTCCCATTTAATAACTTTAATGATCTCTCTGGCCCTCTTTCCAATCATAAAGAAGGAAATGATTTGCCCTCTAAACTTAATGTGTTTGATCAAAAACTTATTAAACTCAGGAAGTTACAACTAGAGGTTTCTTATTTTGGAGAATGCCAGCGCTCCAAAATAGTACCGAAGGGGCTTCGTTCCTGGCAGCACCCGACAGGGCTAGAAGAAGGTTCCATGTTTCATAAGGACCTTCTTTCCCTTTTTGATAGGCATGGGTCAGAGTTATTAAACTTAATCAGTACCCATTACCAAGAAGCAATTAACAACTTGACAGAAGAAATAACTGTCTTGGATGAGGAAATTAAATTGGATATTAATTTTCCAAGATATAGATATGATTACGAGCAGATTTACATCAGTATCGACTAGCACATATCTAAAATCACCTCTACAAAAATTAAGAAACTCCAAAGAGACATCAAGGCTTATAAGGATGGGGTGGCTTATCCTAAGCCACCAAAATTTCAAGGCAACTATAAGGGGTTCAGTCCACGAGCCCTTGGAGCTCCGACTGAGTCCCAAGAACCCATGACATCAAATCAAAATCAGGAAGCGGTCATTGGAGTACCTGGTAGTGGAATAGATCATGAAAATCAGATCGGGCGGAGTGACCGCTCTGTGTTACAATCTAAGCAAACCAACCAAACATCTGAAATTGAAAGGGTAAATTTTCAGGAAAAAGCCTCATCACCACAGCAGTCATCGAATCGGAGGAACAGAAACAGGTACAAGACCAGGACGAATTAACTGAGAATGTGAATGAACTTACACCTACAGATTGCCCCTCGTATGATATAATATTCAATACAGGGATGGATTTTAAAATTTTCAATTATTCCAATTTTGTTTTCCCACAATTACTGGTTGACTTATTGGCCAAGGGTTTTTCTTTTGTTCCAACTAGGAAGGCCTGTGTGGCCAAAACTATTTTGGATTTGAAGCTTTTTGTGAGAAAGCTAAACCTAAACCTTCTGTTGGGGGATCAGTAAACCATAACCAAACCTTTTCATATACCCAGTACTTATAATCCCCATTTGCACCCCTCCTTGGGTGTTTTTGAACAATTGTGCGATCTGGACATCCGATTTTTACTGAATTCGAAATGTTCAGTCCTTTACAACATTACCAAGGAGGAAAGGGACTCGGTGGATTTCCTATGTAACTCTTCAGTTAGACTCATGCAGCCAGATAAAGGGGATGGTTTGGTGGCTATGGAAACGGAAGAATACAACAGGATTTCAGCCATTTTAGCCTCTGATACATATCGAGAAGTATCTAGAAATGAGATAAATGTTAATATGGCTCGAGTCTGCTCTTATTTTGAGGACATGTTTATCAGTGGGGTTATCGATGTGGATGTTTTTAACTTCATTTCTACTCTCAATCCAAAAATACCAGTGCTCTTCAGCAATCCAAAGATTCACAAAAATATCTAGGACCCCCCCCCCATGCGTCAATTGATCAGTGCAAAAGGCAGCATAACATATGCAGCGGCCAAGGTAGTGGACACAATTCTTAAGAAATATGTAGTCAGTGAATTGCATATCTCCAAAGATTCATGGTAATTTCTGGCGAAGGTTGGTTCAATCCCATTTAGTGCAGATAGCCACTTTTTAATCATCGATGTTATTGATTTATATTCATCCATTAATCATGTTGTGGCAGTGGAATGGATCCAAGTAGTTATGACCACGAAACAAGCACCAACACAAGAGATTATGATGGTCAGAGAACTCTTGGATATCATTCTATCTTGTAATTTCTTCTCATTCAATAATCAATGGTTTCAGCAATTGATAGGAGTACCTATGGGGTTGCTTTGTGAGGCCAGTGTGGCTAACCTGGTGATGGCTTACTGGGAGAAGGAATCTGTGTTTCCTAACGCCATAATTCAAGGAAAAGCTTTATTATACACCCGCCTTTTGGATGATATCTTTATCATCCTTAAGGGCGACCAAGCTGTGGCAGATTCTCTAGTTGAAAGTTTCAACATCTCAACTGAATTCTTGAAATTTACTTCACATTTTTCACTGGAAAGGATCGCCTATTTGGATGTGGAATTATTCAAGGATATCGCGCAGGGCTGCTTTTTAGCCAGAATTCATCGGAAGCCAACTTTCTGTAACTCCTCTTTACATTTTAATAGTGATCACCCTCTCCACCAAAAGAAATCGATAGTTACAGGCCAACTTGGTCAGGGCGGCCAGAATGGTGTCGAGGGAGAGTGATTTTCAGGAGGAGTGTCGTTTCATCTTGAATCTCTTTTCGGACAGAGGCTATCCGGAGAGCCTCATTGTTGAATTGTGCAATGAGGTATGCTCTAACAGGGAAAATGGCCATTTCCTCCCCATTTTGAGTTACCCTATGGCAGATTCCATCTTACCGACTCAGGCCAACCATACCAGTGGCATTTATTCTTGTAGTTGCATCACCAGTTTTAATACGGATGCCAGAGAAATAGTTTCAATCATCAAGAAGAATTGGTGTTTGCTGCCTGTAGATAATTTAGGCCATTCCAAGTTAGGGTCCTGCCCTAAAGTGACTTTTAGAAGAGGGCCTAATATTAAGAATATTTTGGAAACAAAAGCTAAGAGCCTTCCATCTAGATCAGGCATGTTCAAATGTAACGTGTAAATATTGCAGATTTGTCAAAGCAGGTACCTATTTCACGATTAGGGACACCAAACTCCAGATTAAGCGGAGATACAATTGTTCGAGTACCCATGTGGTTTATCTGGCCAAATGTTCATTGTGTCCTGTATTTTATATTGGCAAGACGGATAGGAGGTTACAGGAGCACTTGTACGAACATTTATACGCCATCAAGAAAGAAAAGATGGAAAATGCCTTGGCCAAGCACATCAAGGAGAATCCTGACCATGAGTTCACCTTTATGGTTATAGATCAATTAATTTTGGACAATAGGGGGGTCCTGAATCGTTGAGGCTGGAATTTAAGGAGTTGATGTGGTAGTTAAAATTAAAAGCCTATCATTTCCCTGGCTTAAATAGTTTGCTATCAATTAATAGTGTCCTAAAATTGAGAAGTTTGAATAGGTAAGACACGTCTTTACCATGATGATTACCAGGGGGTTATTTATTAACCACTTCTTTAAGCCATGTTTGTTGGTATGGAATCTGGAGAGTATATATCAAACAATTCAAAACCTGCATCTGAACGACTGTTTATATGATTGTGATTGTTTTTTAGATTATTATTATTTTTTTATATTATCATTATTCTTTGCTTATAGTTTACAATTTATTTTTTAGGTTTATTTGAATAATTTATGGCTTATTAATGTTAGCCGCTATGACTGCGGTGGTGGTGCTGCAGTAGCGTTGACGCCTCACAGTTAGACGTTGCCCGTTCGATTCTCAGTTCGAGCGTCTTCTGTGTAGCGACATGCGTGAATGGGCATTCCTTCGTTGAAGGTTGTGCGTTAGGCCCGGCAAGCCAGTACGTAAAAATCTACTGCCAATCATTAGCGGACCGGAGTTCCGCTGTGGCGACCCCTAACCGGGAAAAGCCGAAAGACACAAACAAATGTTAGCCGCTATATATTTTTGAGATGGTCGGCCAGAACAGTATAGACTTATTTAATGCAATAGTGTGTTCTTTTTTTATTAAGTCATAATTGCTGGTTTTATATAAATATAAATAGGGGTATTTTAAATGCGTTGGTTTAAATGCTTGTAGGGCGAATTGCCTTTTAGTAGTTGACACAGGAGGGCGTGTTGACCATATCTTCTGTTTTTTTAACATATTAAAGTTCATCACTATAGTGGCGCGAGATTTGAAATTTCTGAAGTTGGTGTAGGAGCACCGACGAAAAGCTACATTGAGTTGTGGCTTAATAAAATATTTTATTTTTCCATTGGCTTTCAGCATTGTTTCCTGTTTGGATTATTATTTCGACTGGAATCGTGGTGGGCGGATTGACAAGCTTTTTGTAGTAGTTTGTCTTGTCATTTTTGGAGTTGCACATTATTATTCTAATGTCTTGGACAATGCTATGTTTAATTTATGCAATCCACTTCCAAATATTTGATGCTATCCTAACTCTTGTACAAAGGTGTTTTAACGCACAGTATCTTATCTATCATTTGTTTGGATTGCTTCATAGGTTGGTACTACACTATCGGCCCTATGGCCTATGCAAGCCTAGTCATAACAATTACCTGGCTATTTCTTCCCACAGTATTTACTTCCCTGGACCCCTGTCTAGCAGGGCGACTGATGTGATCCCCGGGGTGAATTTCCTATCTCCCATCCAATCATCAAGGTTCCTTTTGAAGAGGGCCAAAGAGGCGCTCTGCTTGACATGTATGGGCAGTTTATTCCAGAGTCTGGGGAGTCTCTGGGTCAGGAACCTATCCCTCCAGCATGTTTTGTTCATTGTGATAACAAGGTTTAGATCCCTGGAGCATTTCTCTCTGAGGGATTGGGACTTCTTTAAGTGTAGCATGAGCAACAGCTCTGGGTTTGACATGGCCTTGTATGTTAAGCAGAGATTGCCTCTGAGTAGACGATATGCGACAGAGTATATTCATTCCTTCACTACTACATCTCTGAAATGTCCTATACACAATCCAGTTCTTGTATAAGAATGCATAATTGTACTCTGTAATATTTTGCTTTGTATGGAAATAGCTTGTACAAGAATGTACACTCTACTGTGTTCTGCATTCCTTTAAATTGTATGGAACCAACAGGGACAAGAATACATTTTCTACTACTTAAACCCTTTTCTCCCCAAGGCTCTGCTGAAAAGGGGTTATAATGCTCAATGAAACTATTCTGGTCAACAAATTTAAATAAATACATACATACATATACCGTTGTATTCAGATTAAAAGCTAAGATGTCTTTTCTGGAAATCACAAATTATCTGAAGCTTTCAGTCTAAAGTTTAAAATGCCTTCTGGGATCCCCTAATATCTGATCCTACCTAAATACAAATCTTTCACAAATTCAGTTCTAGACAACATTCCAAAGACTGGGCTTAGCACAACTTTAGCAAAGGGCAATGCACTCTCCAAGTTTTGCAAAAATATATATAAAGTTTAAGGGGGTGGCCATATGCCTCTTTTTCTGAATACTGTAATGGGAATATTTGGTGGGATCTTTCCTCTTCCTAACCCTGTACACATATATACATCAAGCTGCAGGCATTAAGTCATTACATAAGCCAAGAGACTCAAAGATTTACAAGACCTTTTCAACAATGCACGAACAGGCACTTATCGCCCTTTTAAACTGCAGTGTGTTTTCGACCCTAAATGCAATATGCTGAATTTATTAACTACGCTTACATATTTCCATCCATTTCTTCCTTCTGAAATTACTATTTCATTTAAAACTTAAAAGCCTTACTCTTTCATACTCATTTAAAGTCAGTCACCTAAAAGTTTTATAGTTTTAAAGTTTTATCAGTTTTAGCCTTTCATATATTTATTAAATTTCCTCGTCTTACACATTTACATTTAATCGACATGTTAGTGAAATGATTTGTGGATCCTTTTTAGCCATGACCCAGGCCAAAAGCAGACATATCAAATAATTTCAGTATATAACAATACAAATCTAATGAGCTAGAAATGGAAATGTAATTAAACAGGTTGATGATGATGATGATTAGCCAATGTGAGCAGTATTTACATTTCAAAATGAATATCTAAAAAAAAATCTGTTACGCATTTTAAAGATTGTAAGTCTAATCATTTCAGTCTTTCATTTTTAGGCACGTCTCATACTGCACTACCTCAGCAAACCACCAATCAACAATCTATATGTATACCTGTAACATTTTTTAACTCTACAACAATTTTTAGTGATTTCAAGGCTGTCTGAAATGACTAATCTCAATTGTATTTCTTCCCAGTCTAAAATAATTTGCTCTTAAATTCGAGTACTACTAAAACACAGAATGTAGAATAAAAGGGCAATACTGTGGTGACTGGAGACTCAAAAGACTAATACAAAACAACAAATCAAACGCCAAAAAGTTTTATTACAACCACCCTTCTTCAGTGCTAATACTTCACAATAGCAATACTCACTTTAAATAAGAGCAGATAAAAATCACATGATCATAGTCAGCCTATCTCATGACCCCCCCAATTATAAAATACAGTTACTTAAAACCATGTTATAACCAAGTTAAAAAAATATATATATGCTTTTGTCTTCTAATTAACACAGGTTTAATACTTACAGAATTATTCAGGCCAGGTTTAATGTCTGCTTGTAGCCACACTATCTATTCATATTCTTTGTTTTCCAATTCTTTATTTATATCACCACCTCTGGCCTCTTTAGTAACTACATCCATAGCCCTAAATCTAAAATAATGCAAAATAATGCTCAGGACCATTATCCATAACGTGTTTGCATAAGGCATTCATTTGAATTTTTCTACGAATGTCTGATATGTGCTCAGTAATTCGTTCTTTTAACTTTCTAGTGGTTTTACCTACACAGAATGATGAGTATTAAACGCAAGTCACCAACGTAAACCACATTTGTACTTTTACAGTTAGATGAAGAGTAAAAAACATACTTGTTATGGGTTGTAGGATGAACAAAAATTATTATTTATGAAAATATCATTATAACAGCTACAATTCATACATTGAATTGTACCAAACTTATTTACAATACAACCCCTGCCAAAAGGTCTAAAATCTTTGTAACATAATCTTCTTTTTAAATTATTAAGGTTCCTTTAAGCAAAGCTAGGCTTATCCAGAATCTTTTGTAATTCTGGCATTGCCAACAATATAGCCCAGTTTTTCTATATTATTTTCTAAACGTCATTAGTTCTTACATTAAAAGTAGTGACATACCTTATCTTATTGGTTTGCTCTTCTACTGAATTTTCAACATCCTCACCCACTAAAAATGTTGGTTTACTAATATTAACCCTATTATCATAAACATCTTCATATATTTTCTCTACAGCCATCAAGTCATATCCACTATCACAGAACTCACTAGCCATTTCTTTCATTTGTTCTTCAAATTTTTCTATTGTCTGTATTAAGCCTACTAACCCTAGTTAGTTGCGCTCTCATTATACCACTGAAAATATGGGGTGCATGCATACTTTGCAAACATAACAACTGACATGCATGTCTGCCTAATGCATAAGTGTGCACACCCTTAAACTAATACTTTGTTGAAGCACCTTTTGATTTAATTACAGCATTCAGTCTCCCTTACAGAAGCCCAGTCTCCCCACTGTGAAAAACAAACCAAGAGGAAGGTTTGCGTGAGAAGATGCAACAGTCTGCTGAGTAATACACAGCCCTTATGTCTGTTTGTGACATACATTACTACCTTAAATATGCCATATTGCTCAAGATTTGAAATATACAGAGAAAACATATTCAAATGTATAATTCTGAAGAGAAATTAAAGATTAATTCTGTAGGATATTGCTTTCATTTTTAAAACGCAGTAATCTCTGGAGTAAGATTAAAAGCACTTTAATTTATCACATATTCAGTAATACCCATGAAGCTAAAGAGGGCAGGTTTCAAATCCAAAATT
This sequence comes from Protopterus annectens, assembly GCF_019279795.1. NCBI lineage: Eukaryota > Metazoa > Chordata > Ceratodontiformes > Protopteridae > Protopterus > Protopterus annectens. The sequence goes on from NC_056744.1 coordinate 775,772,727, forward strand.
ACAGGATGTGCAGTTACAAATTGAAAGAAAATCAATATTTATGAGCCACTGGCTGCATGACCGACTTTTGTACTTCACCACTACTGAAAACAAATCAAGTAAAGGGGAAGATGCACAGATAAATCATGACTAATGAAGCTATTCTGTAAACATGCATTGGGAAGCAGGTTATTAAGCAATGCCGACTTAGCAGTGCAAAGTTGTGGGTTACTTTCTTTTCTCGTGCAGAAGATTAAAGGAAGGAAAAATAAGGACACAGGGATGTATGTGACTCATGCCTTTCTCACACAAACATTCCCCAAGTACTGCACTTACAGTCATCATACGCCGGCAGCTGCCAAGTGCTGAAAACTTAAAATAAAGCACTGTGTCTTCACTGCAGACTTGTGAGGTTTAAAAATAAAAGCTCACGCAACATATGACTGTTGTAACTTGCAGATATGACCTTTGCTAAAGCAGCATGTTCCTTTTGCTTCTGTAAACAGAGAGGAAGCAACCTACCATCATCAAGAAAGGACACATTTTCAAAGCAGATGCATTTTCTGTGCAGGTTTAATGGCACCAACTTTTAAACATAGATGCTACTATGCCTGGCTAAAGAAATTTCACCATTTCATTTTATACAACACTACTGTGCTGGGGAGCTAAAGAAGTGTATTAAAAGCAAAGAGCTATGATCTTTTACTAGTTACATTATATATATATTTTATTATCCTTATATTGTTTAGTCAATACTCAAAAAAATAAGTTGTAATGCTGCACACTACTAGGTAGATGATACATATCATTGCATTCACATGGAACAAAAGTTTCTTAGTGAGAAGGTCTCTGCCTTATATCTACAGGGGTTGGAGTCCAATCCTGTCTGTGCAGAGTTAACATGTTTTTTGTGTGTGTCTGTGTGTGTGTGTGTGTGTGTGTGTGTGTGTGTGTGTGTATCTATCCATCTCTCTCTCTCTATATATATATATATATATGTATGTATATATATATATATATATATATATATATATATATATATATATATATATATACAGACACACGGACACATAGATACAGATAGATATAGAGAGATGCACACAAACACATATATACATCTGTATCCCTATACATGTATGTGGTGCTCTACATTTCAGTGGATAAACTGTCAGCATCCAAAACATCGACAACAAAACAAGTGATGCAGCATGCAAAATAAAATTGTTTTGTATGGGGGTATGCCCCCTCTTACATCTCCCGCATCCCCTGCTAATTATATATACTAATTGTGTATTCCACGGGAAATGGCTTTTCTCCTACCTTGAGAGTGACAGTTTTAGGGTTTTGCTCAAAAGTGCTAAACGTGTGTGTGTGTGTGTGTGTGTGTGTGTGTGTGTGTGTGTGTGTGTATATATATATATATATATATATATATATATATACACACACACACACACATATATATACACATATATATGTATGCAAGTACACACACACACACACAGGTATAGTATTTTTGAGCAGGTATGTGCAAAACTGTCAGTCATACGCACACAAAAATATACACATAGTATATCCAGTTACCCCTGGGACCAAGTCCTGATTTCATGACTGTTTAGGGTCCCAAGGCAAGACCACATTTTTTTTTGTTTTCCACAAATATTATTCTAAACCAGCAGACTGGGACGGCTCTGACATTTAAGTGACAACAATAAAATGACAGGTCAGCTAAAATAGCACAATCTAAATAATGATGTGTTCCTGTGGTGCACAGAAATAAATACCCGACTATACTCAGGTGACCTGCTTTAATCAGTGGTTCAGGTGCTTAACAGAGCTGGATGGAAGATCTGTATTGCCCATCCTGAGGGGAAAGGGCAGAGCCAGTTTCAGGGTTATACTAACCTTGCCTATCCTGGGGAAACGGGCATAGCCAGTTTCATGTAACTGCAACCTTTCTGAAAAAGGAGGCAGGAGTGTGGTGTACCAAGCCACTGCTGAGTGGTAGCCTTTATGGAGCAAGTGCAAGGCAGCATGCACTTGCAAAGGGAAGGTTTTGTGGTTCCAGTAGTTATGTGGGTCATATATTCTCCAATTCCAAGGGGAAGGGGTAGGCTAACTAAAGTAAAAATGTCCTAACTGCTGGAATACTGGCAAGAACATAAGCAACTCTCATACTTCCCTAAATGATCCCTCTCCCAATGTCTCTTGCTGTACTGGATATGAATATGGTGGTAATGAACGAGTTTAAGTCCAACTGAGTGAGGCTTGCTGGCAGGTGAAGGGCAAAAAGCATACAGAAAAAAAAACAAATATTTTTTAAACACATTTATTTATCACTTAAGATACAGCTAAATAAACAATAATAGAAAATAAAGCAAACCATATTAATATTTTCATTTCATATGTTTTATATATATATATATATATATATATATATATATATATATATATATATATATTCATTTATGTATTTATTTATTGAACATTTGTTTACTGGGAAAGTCCAACTTGGAACACAGCCAATTTTCAGCAGAGTCCAGGGGAGAAATGCTTCAAACGCATGTCTTTGTAACGTGGGGGGAAATCTACACAAATGCAGGGAGGACATGCAGACTCTGCACAGAAGGCACTCTAGCAGAGAATTGAACTGGAGAACCTCTTGCTGTGTGGCAACACTGCTACCACTGCACTGTCCTTGTTTCTTTATAACAACTGTCATTCAGTCCAATATTAAATAAATTGCTCAATTCCTGCCTTTTCTTAAACCTTAGCCCTCCTTCTGAACATTATATTGCATGTATTGCTCCCACAAAAAACGACTTTCATGATCCTTCCACATATGTCCGTATGAAAGAAAATGCACAGCAGGTGAATATTACTTTATGGATGCATTATTTATATACCAAATCAGTTCGGTTTTATCAATTTTTTTTTAAGGTTTCCAGTTTTACAACTGTGCTGTACCACAAGTCTGGCAGTTAGTGCAGAAGATAAAGGCTATGAGCCGTTAACGAGTTACTTCTTGTCATACAGTTTTTTTTTATTCTCTCGGTCTTCCTTGACTACTGTGTGACCTTCAACACGTCACCTAATCAGACTGTGGTTTAGAGCAACTGAGAATTTGGGCTTGGCTCCTCAATGGTCCCCTTGGCAGCATGCCTGGTAACTATCTGTGAACTAGGATGAACTGTGCAATACAGTAAGCATCACTTCAAATGATAGTTAAATCTAAGGACAACATATTCATAAAACATTGATTACATGATATTTTAGCAGAAATGTTACATTTAGTTACCTTTTTCACCTGGAAATGAATGCATAAAATGGCACCTCTTGCTTCAGCTTACAGGAAAGTAAACAAATATTCAAGAATTATGTAACCTTAATAAGGTTATCATTGGGAGCAGCACTGCTATTGTTCTGAATTCTGCCGAACCATATTCCACAAGCATTCCTGCAGTGGTTTATTTATAGGGACTGCAATAATTGAGAATGACTGAAGCAGGAGGCACTGGTGCTGTCATCAAGCTCTATTAATCACACTGCTGACTACTGCACTTGCAGCCAAGCATCAATAAAACAAAATGTGATGTGTTAAATGTGCCAAATGACCAAATAGAAATGGATAATGCAACATCTGATGTATGCTATTCCTGCTTCACAGAGGTTATTACTCAGAAGAAACAAAGGAAGGCTGCACAGGGTTAAAAGATGCGACTTGAAAGAGAGCAGACAACTGCAGCCATCCTCTGAGAAACAGAAACACACATTCTGTGGAAGAAATAGGTAGCTGCTCTGTACATTTTCTATCTCCATTGGACAGCTTACCATTGTACCTTTAAATTTTGCATTTCCCTCAGCAATGAATGCTCAGAACTCTTAGGGTTAACTGCTTGCACCTATAGACAGCTCATCTCCATATAAAGGTAGACAGCAATGAATCTTTGTAAATTTCACTCAGAACAGAATGTAACTGCCTTAAGCTGTAGACTTCTTGACTCCCACTGAACATTTGCTAATGGAAAAAACAAGCTAATATCTTTGTAGAAGTAAGAAATTTAACATTTTTCATGGCTTTTACCATAGTTTTATTTTTCAAACCTGCTTGCTGAAAACACACACACACACACACACTTGTTTATAGCTTAAGTCAAGGGCATTAATCTAGATATTCACCCTTGTAAAAATAAGATAAAATATCTTAATGCTACATATAATATACTCAATGCACTTTTACAAACCACCCCCACCCCAGCAGCCCAAGATCATGTCATACTAACATTAAATTTATTTTTGCCCAGACTTTTATCGCTTACTGCACCATAAAGCCTATATTTCTTAAAAATAAAAAGTACTTGTTTACTTTTAATATCTTTAACACATACACTTATAAAAACCCACATTTAAAATATCCCTGACTACACACAACACAAAACTGCTTTACTATATAACTGCTTAACAGCATGAAATATTTTATACAAACACTAACAGGAACAAAAATTGTTTTACATACAGTTACTTTTCCCACTTCAGTGTTATCCTAAACATTAATCATATAAAAAGAGGCATATGTTTACAGTCCACTCACAGGTTTAAAAAAAGTCAAGAAAAGTCCAGTCTATCTCAGATACTTTTTCTTGTAAGGTCAAATTTCACAAATATAATTGCTGCTTTATAGTATCCAATTTATTCACTAATTTCAGTTTTGCTGGTCTCCCCTGTTCATCTCCATTTCCCAACACCAGACACTGCTTCAAGTCCAAGGTATTCTAATTCCACCAGTCAAGATGTTCTTTGTGTTTCACTGCTGCAGTCATTACATTTGGGTTATCTGCTTGCAGGTAGCCCTCAGTTGGCCTGATTATCCAAGTCTTGGGTCCTGCGTCGGTTGCTGTCTCATCTTCCAGGACGTCAGGTAGTCAGGGGTATAAAGCATGCAGCCGACGCCATTACATCAGTCTTTCTTGTCATGTGGTGCCTGAAGCAGAAGCAGTTCGCAAATGCCAGTCGGCCAACTACTGAAATTTTCGTTTTCAAGTTTCAGATCCAAAGTCTTCAACAAAGCTAAGTATCCCGTTGGGGTTTCTTTTTCTTGCTCAAATCCGATGTCAGTAAAAGTTAACAAGAAGTTATGTACTCACCATAACGTTCGATGTATGTAGTCCATCCCACCTCACATTCTTACCCATGGGGTTCGGAGCCGAATATCGGCTCCGACTCGGCCTATTTACTAGCTCAAAAGTCTCTGATTGGCTGGGCTAAGAGGGTATCCCATAGTACACTGCTTTGCATCCCCAGATCTAGCTTGCTGCAAACAACTCAGTTATTGCATACATAACACACATCCATACATAATAAATATCCAAACAAATTAAACAAACAAATTAATCAAAGGGGCTCTGCATGATAAAATATTACCTCCAAATCCTCCAGGTAGGGGGAAGGCGGGAGGGTAAGTAAGAATGTGAGGCGAGATGGACTACATACATCGAACGTTATGGTGAGTACATAACTTCTTGATGTTATGTAGTCCTATCTCGCCTACATTCTTACCCATGGGACAGCGTCCCTAGCACCTACAACCTGGCTGGCTCATAGGAAAATACTCCTGAGAACCGTGGAGCCAAATGAAGATCTGCCCATGGAAACCACATCCAATTTGTAATGAGAGACAAAGGTGTGAGGAGAAGCCCAAGTGGCTGCAGCACATACATCATCCAGTGACAATCTAGCCTGACAGGCTGTAGATGTGGAAACAGCTCTTGTGGAGTGGGCTTTAGGAGGATAGGGCAGAGTTTTACCTGCTGTGTGATAGATGAAGGAAATACAGCTGGCTATCCATCTAGAGAGCGTGACCTTGGATACCGGAGAATCAAGCCGGCTTTCGGAAAAGGAGACAAAGAGTTGGTCAGATTTCCGAATCTCTTTTGTCCGATGGAGACAGAAGCGTAACTGTCTATGTCCATCTAGTTGGTGAAATCTGAATTCTGCCTTGTTGGAAAAATTGGGGAAGAAAACTGGCAGCTCAATAGACTGATTAATATTAGACAGAGAAGCCACTTTAGGAAGGAATGACTGGTTTGGTCTAAGGGAGACTCTATCTTTATGGAAGATCAAATATGGGGGGTTGATGGAAAGGGTTTGGATTTCGGAGACCAGCCTCACTGAAGTGATAGCTATTAAAAAGGCTGTTTTCCATGTTAAGTCGCAGGCAGCTGCAGGCTCAAAGGGTGGAAGAGTGAGGGCTTGAAGAACAAAACTGAGGTCCCAGGGCATAACAGGTTGTGATACTGGGGGACGAAGCAATAGGGTACCTTTAGTGAATGCCTTACATAGTCTGTGTGCTATCAGGCTAGGTTCATTGGCCACGTGGAAGTTAGATATAGCCGCCAGCTGAACTTTGATGGTGGCTGAAGCGGACCCCTGATAGAACAATATAGACAAAAATTCCAAAACAGAGTCAATTGGAGCTGTGTAGGGATCAATGCCTCTGGAATGAGCCCAAATGGAGAATCTTTTCCATTTGCTAAAGTAGATCTTTCTAGTGGATGGTTTATGAGGACGACAAAATATGTACTACGTCTGGCGAAAAATTATGACATCTGACTAAGGATGGAAGTGGAGTAGCCAGGCTGTCAGCCGGAGTGTCCTCAGAGAGGGATGGAACTGTCCCATTATGTGTGTCAGTAAGTCTGGAAGGGGTTCCAGAATCCACGGTGTATCCACAAGGTAGGGTTGAAGGAAGGGGAACCATACTTGACGAGGCCAGTGTGGGGCAATCAGAATCATCCTGCTTCCCAAGGATTGCACTTTCTGAATCACCCTTGAGAGAAGGGGAAACGGAGGGAAAGCATAAAGCAGCCCGGAGGGCCAATTGTGAGCTAAAGCGTCCCTGGGTGATTTCCCCGGTGGGGGGATCAGCGAGAAGAAGTTGCTGCATTTCGTGTTGAGGGGGCTGGCAAAAAGGTCGCAGCAAGGTTGACCCCACCTGCTGAAGATTCGCTCTGCCACCAGGCGATTCAGGGACCACTCGTAGGGCATAAGTATCGCCCTGCTTAACTTGTCTGCTATCACATTGGTCTTCCCCGGGAAGTGTGTTGCCACTTGAAACCATTGGAAAGCAATTGCCCAATGCCACACGCGCATGGCCTCCCCGCATAGTGGGTAAGATCGGGTTCCTCCATGCTTGTTGAGATACCACACTACTGACATGTTGTCTGAGTGTATTGCAATAGTCCCTAGAGGGAGGACTTCTTGAAGTGCCTGCAACTCAAGAAGCACTGCTCTTATCTCTAGGACGTTTATGTGCAAATGTATCTCGCGCTCCTGCCACGTGCCTTGGACCATCCTGCCGAGATAATGCCCACCCCACCCTATCTGGGAGGTGTCCGTAGTCACTGTGGCCACAGGGACGGGTGGAACAAAGGGTTTTCCTACATTCAAGTTGTTTGTGCAAAGCCACCAGTGGAGGTCCTGCTTGCATTTGTCTGTCAATAGGACTGGATGGGATAGCGGAGGTCTTTGGAGAGACCATTGGACAAAAAGAAGCCCTTGAAGAATTCTCATGTGTAATCTCGCTAACGGAACCAACATGATCGTAGCTGCTATGGTCCCTAGGAGATGAAGAATCAGTCTTGCCTTCGCATGTCTCACAGGCATCAGTGTGAGAATTTGTTGTTGCAACCCTGTGATCCTTTCTTGTGGTAGGAACACTCGCATTTGAATGGTGTCCAGCTCTGCTCCTATAAAAGTGACACACTGTAAGGGCAACAAGGCAGATTTTTTTCCAGTTTATCATAATGCCTAATTGGTGACACAGACTGATAGTAGCGTCCCTGGTCTGAATTAGTAGATGCCTGGTGGGGGCGGTGAGGAGCCAGTCATCCAGGTACGGAAACACCTGGAATCCTTGACGTCTCAAGTGAGCCGTCACCACTGCCATACACTTGGTGAACACCCTGGGGGCTGTGGTGAGACTAAAGGGCAGGGCTCGAAACAGGAAATGTCTGGCGCCGAGCCAGAAGCGTAGATGACACCTAGATGCCCTGTCCATTTTGATATGGTAGTAAGCATCCTTCAGGTCAATGGAGCACATCCATACTTCCTTTCCCAACAATGGGAGAATAGATTGTAGGATGACCATATGGAATTTGGACTTGTGTACGTAATGGTTGAGTTGACTGAGATCTAGTATGGGTCTCAGGTCCCCTGTTCTTTTTGGCACCAAAAAGAATCTCGAGTAAGTCCCTAATCCGATCTGGTCTGAGGGGGCTGGTTGGATGACTCCTTTTTCTAGCAGCTGAGATACCTCTGAGGCTGCTTGATCCCTTTGACTGGGTGGAACGTCTGGGATATCCTTCTGATGGGAGGGGGTACTGAACAGAATGGAATGGTGTAACCTCCGGAAATTATCCTTAATACCCATCGGTCCTGGGTGATGTTTTTCCCAGGCTTTCAGATACAAGGAAATTCGACCCCCGACTGGCTCTGGATAAGCACATTCGGGCACACCCTCAAGAGTGAGAGTATGGAAAGCCACAAAAGGAGTCGCGGTCCCCAGAATTGCGGGGGCCCCCCTCTGCATCTGGGGTGATCTCTACCTGAATAACTCCCCCCTCCCCTGCCTCAGGAGGGGGTTTCACCTTGTGCGGCAGGAAAAAACCTCTGTGATTTCTTGAACCACACCTTTCCCCCTCGCTGATCCTTGGGGTAAGGCCTAGACGGGAGGGAAAAATGGACCTCTACAGCAGACACGGTCTTTCCCTCTTGCTCGCACCTGTTGAGGGTGTCTTTCACTTTGGTCCCAAACAAGGAGGAACCATCAAAAGGGGCATCAGTGAAGGAATACTTGAAGGCCTCCGCAAAGTGACACAAGCGCAGCCAGGCTTGCCTTCTAAGGGCTACACCTGAGCTGGCCACTCTACTCGCTCCCTCGGCCGCATACGAAATGAGTCGAATGGACGAGTTTGCGATGGAGTTGAGGGTAGAAACCTTTGCGTTGACAGTCTGAGCCACCGCTTCAGGTATGTTACCCGCAAGAGTATCTCCTAACTCCTTAAGGAGATCTCTCTGGAGCAGAGTGAAATGAGATAAGTAGTTCAGCGACCTTAAGGTGAAGGTGGCTGAAGACAAGGTACGCTTCCTGTACCGGTCCATAGTCCTAGACTCCTTGTTAGGAGGATGGACCGAAGAGGAAGACTCTGCAACTTCCTTCTGGGTCGCTGCTGCCACCACCATGGCATCTACCAGGACTCCCTTTGTCAGAAATTCTTTTCCCTGGGGGGGGGGCGGAGAGGAATTTGTTGGGGCGCCGAGGTGCTGGCTCCACGGAATCAGGGTTTTCCCACACCCTTCGACAAATAAGGTCAAGAAGTTCATCGAAGGGTGGAGACACCCAGGAGGCGGAAGGTTGAGCACCAAAGGCCTTAAGGAATACCAACTCCTCTTCGGAAGGGGTCTTGGAAGGCCAGTCTCCTCTTTGTTTCAGTATCTCCAGGATATCGGAGAAGGAAACATCATCAGAGGAAGACTTTGGGGACCCTTCCAATTCCTCTAGGTCAGTATCGGAAGTGAGAGACTTGTCCTAGGAGTCTATGTGCTTCCTCTTGCACAATTTCTTTCTGGGAGGTTCCTCAGGCACAGGCTCTGAGGAACCTTCAGAATGTGGGGGACCGCTCGTGGGGGTATCCTTAGGGCCTGGTGCTCTTCTGTCCAAGGATAGGTGGGTGTCAGAAGCTCTCGCCGGAGTGGTGGGGGACGGAATGACCGACCGAGTGACATAGCTGACGACCTGGCCAGCGGGCTCTGCATGGCCTCGAAGGCAGCAACCCCCTCCCCCGAGTCCAAAGAACGACCAGCCTCCAAGGCCATGACCGGGACTGGGGTACCCCCAGCCGATGCACCGAGCATCCCCCTCGGGCCCAACCGAGGAAACCAGAGTCTCGAACCCTGTGGATGGAACAGACATGGTCGGAGCCGAGGTCGGCACCGATAAACCCAGGGGGGTATCGGAGCCGGCACAGGCACATCACTCAGAGCGGAACATACCGGCTCCGACAGCAAGGATGTGCTTGGAGGAGGAATCGATGAAACAACCATAGGAAATGACTCCGGAGCTGACTGGGTCAGAGCCGAAAACAACTTAGCCAACACCGGCGACTGCAGGAGCCTCTGCACCACCCTATCCACATCCAAATTGGAAAGCCTGTAGGATTTGGAGGAGATGGATGGAGACTGAGACCTTTTATCTGGTGAACCATGTCTGACACTTGGCGACCGGCTCCGAATAGGTTCGAGAATGATCGGAGCGGACGCTGATTCACTCAATACAGAAACCTCCTGCGGCCCAGAAGATGGTGGAGCCGAGGAAGCAGTATCCAATATGGTAATTTTCTCCGGAGGCTCCGAAGATGCTGATGGAGCCAGAGACCTTTTCTTGGACTTGGATTTCGACTGGGAGCTGAATCTATAGCCTTCTTGAAAGATGGTTTACGCAGTCCCTTTAAAATCAATTTGTTTTTCCTCTCTTGGAGCACCCTAGGACTGAAGGCATGGCAAAAACTACACGACTCCTGTAAATGGATGGCTCCAAGACAGTAAACACAGACAGAGTGTCCATCCGTGATGGACATTTTATATCCGCACTTTGAACACTTTTTAAAACCAGACGGCTTATGTTCTTTTTGATCCTTAGACATAGTCAAAGAATTAACGACTTCCAACAGGTGCAAGCACACAACGAAACCAGTTAACAATTACCAAAAAAGGGCGGAAAGCCCACCAGTTAGACAGTACCACAGAGAGTGAAGCTCTAAACCAAAAACAACGAGAACACAGAGAGAGAACCTCTAACTTAAACGGTTCTCAAAAGGAAAATACAATAACAAACTAACTACTCACTAAGGGAGGACTAGGTCCTCTAACTAAAACGGGCCTAGCCCATGGGAACTGTTAGGGATACCACAAAATCACTACTAAACAGACGAACACAGCTACTGCAGCAAGAATAGCTATTAAAATAGCTTTTGAAGTATGAAGCAACCAATTTCTGAAGAGAAATAAGTCAAAAAAGAGTACTTAGCCACAGCCAAGCAAGACCACGTCTGAGCTCTACAAGCGGCAAACAAGATCTGGGGATGCGAAGCAGTGTACTATGGGATACCCTCTTAGCCCAGCCAATCAGAGACTTTTGAGCTAGTAAACAGGCCAAGTCGGAGCCGATATTCGGTGCCGAACCCCATGGTTAAGAATGTAGGCGAGATAGGATTACATAACATCAATTGCAATACTTGTGGAAAGCAAATACATCATAAAGATTTTCATTCGTACTGCATTCCTTGCTTAGGCCCAGACCACGACATCCCTCGCTGTCGGTTTTGAGCCTTATTCAATCCTCAAACTATTCGTCATTGGTTCATTTTAGCATCTATTTTGGTACTCGGTTCAATTATCCAGAAATGGCTTCGATAAGCCACCTGACTACTGACATTCCGAAAAAAATGCAAAGATAAAGACAGAGAAAGACCGCATACGTCCAAAGCTGCCGACGATGCTTCCGTTAAGCTAGTTGCCAGTTCGCCGGTACTCAGTGAGGCACTTTCGCAGCCCCTGATACAGGCTACTTAAGATTCGCAGGCCTCTACTGAGACCCATTCGGAGTCCAGTATGCCACGAGATGCTTCTTCGAATATAGAACCTGCGGATGTCTCTACCTTGGATGAGTCTGGAGCAGCTGTGCAGGCACCGGCTTCCGAGGGTGTATTCAGGCCTACTAACTTGCATATTAAACTGACGCCATCTTCTTCTTCAAGGGCTAAAACTCGATCCATGCCTAGAAAACAGAAGCCCAGACCGCATGGTCAGGCCCCTATGCCTAAAAAACAAATGATAAGAATGGCTGAAGACCTTATTACTTTAATCAGGGGAAACCACCCTTCTCCCTCTGACAGGTATTACAGAGTACCTGACTCTTACAAGTTCCTCTTTAAGAATCCTACAGCAGATCCAGAGACCCAAAGGCATTAAGGCTACTACTGCCAAAAACCCTAGCCCCTCTTGATAGAGATTCCAGGACCCTGGACAGATGGGGTAAGAAGGTATACACTTCTGCTACTTTGGCCATTAGAGCCTTAAACTGCCAGTTTCATATGTTAAAGTATCAGCAGCATATTATTGGATTACTTAAACAGAAAATTATGTTGATTCCTGACTGTGCTGAAAAGAAAGAATTACGGGATTTTAATGCATTTTGCTGAACAAGTTGGTAAGCATACTTTGCAATGTGGTTTTGATTCCTAAGAGGAATCTTGCAGGGCTGTTGTCATTGGGTCTGTACTTAGAAGGCATGCTTGGCTTAAGGAGCAAACTTTGCCAGATCATGTTAAAGCTAAATTACTGGATGCTCCTTTAAACCAAGACCGCCTGTTTGGCAACAAAGCAGAAGTGCTTAAAAAAATGGAGGAAAAAGCTAAATCTATGCAAACTGTTAAAGATTTCCTGCAAGTACAGCCTCCCAGATTTAGTAGGCACTGGTCTTCTAAGAATTGGTCCTTTCCTGTCTCTTCCAGGCCTTCTCAGTCCAAACCCAGAACCAGCAGACCACCCAGGCTTCAGTCTCAAGGCCTAAGCAGTGGGGGACTCCCACTTCCAAAGCTGGAAGTAGTAAGATGTCCCTTATGATAAACTGTCACAATGACAACCTTAATCCTTCCAAGCCCTGCTCAACTGACTGTTCCTTTAGGGGGAAAGAGCGCCCTGCATGCAAAAAACTGGGAACTCATTACCCAAGACAAATGGGTTTTAAATATAGTTTCCCAAGGATACAAATTCCACTTCCACTCCTTACCAACCCCAAACGGTTGGCCAGATCTGCCCCCAAATCAGTGGGCAGAGGCTCAAAAGCAGGTTCTCTCTCTTCTAAGTATCAGGGCTATTCAAACTGTCCCAGAAGAGGTATGGGGGCAAGATTTTTACTCAAGACTTTTCCTGGTACCCAGAAAAGACAATTCCTGGCGTCCTATCCCAGACCTATCTATCCTAAACACCTTTTTGGTAATCCCAAAATTCAAAATGCTAACTCTTCATCAGCTCCTTTCCATGCCAGGCCAAAATGCCTGGTTGGCAACATTGGATTTAAAGGAAGCTTACCTGCACATCTCAATAAAGGAATCTTGCAGAAAATACCTACGCTTCAGAGCAGGCTACATGCGCTATATGTTCTCTGCCCTGCCCTTTGGCTTATCTACTGCTCCCAGGGTATTCACAAAGTGCCTAGCTCCAGTCATTGCATTCCGCAGGCAAAGAAATATTCAAATATACCCATACCTGGACGATTGTCTAATTCAGGCAGACAGCCAGGACATACTATTATATCATCTGGCATTTGTAAAGAAAGTACTAACTTCACTGGGGTACACCATAAACAAAAAGAAATCACACCTAGTACCCTGCCAAAAAACTATTCTTGGGAGCACGTTTGAATACAACTTCCCAGATGGCCTACCTCATGCCAGAGAAACAAGTTTATTTGACAGCCTACTTCAAACTACTGGCCACAAAGACCCAGCTATCTGCAAGGAAAATGCTGCAAGCCTTGGGGTTCATGGCCTCTTGCGTTCTACTAATTCCATATGCAAGACTGCATATGAGGAAACTACAATGGTATCTAAAAAGCCTATGGTGTCAACATTCTCAGGACTTAGAATCAATGATTCCTATCATTTCTTGTATAAAGACAGAGTTAAACTTCAAAAATCACAAACTACAAAATAAACAAAGGATGGCTGCTACCGCAATCCAGTCAGTATGTTCTGTAGTAACCACAAATCGCTTCTTTCATGAAACTGCCAACTGATTTATTCGGAGTAAGATAAATAGATAAAATAAATGACCTGTACACACAGTCAGATAAAATAAAGCTATATACACAGTCGAATTAGGCGCCTTTCATCTCACTAAATCAAGACAGACTTCAGATACATTGACTCTGACACTCCCCTCACTTAAATACTTCATTAATTTATCACATGACATAATGCAGGTGTAACCTATTTTTTAAAAATATACTATATATCCTTACAGTCTTTCACAATATGCTTTAAATCATTTACTTTTTCAATAGAATACACAAAATATTTAATTTATTCTAATTAATACTGTCAAAAGCACGTATTACTAGAATCAACTACACCTATTTAGGTTTTTGAGTTTTAAAATGCATAAAATGGAGCTAACTTCATTTATTCCTGGGTAACAACAAGCATTTGTGTTTAGCTGCCACAACAATTCTAACTTTTCTAAAATAAGATTATCAGGCCTTCCCCTACCATCCGGACAAACTTGGTCTATTAGACGAAACTTGAATATGTGTTCTGGTTTTTCCAATATGTGTTTAGCGAGTGCATTCTCCATTTTTTTGTTGTTTATACTATATATATGTTCGTACACTCATTCTCTCTTAGGGTTCTTAAAGTTTTCCCTCTATAAAGCACAGGACATTGTTGGCACTTTGCCAGGTAAATAACCATCTTGGATAGGCAATTAAACTTCTTTTTAGTGGTGTATTTTCTATCCTTACTCCATTAACTTTTACTTGTGTCAATGTGCTTACAAAAGTTAAACATTTCACACTTGGTCATTCCTGGATTTCTAGTTGTACACTCAATATTACTTTCTAATATTGTTTTTATTTTTGTCCCTTTTCTAAAAATTATCTGTGGTAGTTCAGAAATTTTCCTATTAATGAAAGGGTCACTTTCTAACAAAGTCCAATTCTTATATAAAATGTTTCTTAAGTCATCTGAGTTAACACTATATGTTGTCACGAAGCTATACATTATAAGGTTACCTACTTCCTTATTGTTACTGTTATTATGGGAGGCTAAGTTGCTGGGGTTGTTAATGTTGTTTTGTTCAGACCATAAGATGGGTTTGTACATCCCTCGGTTTCTTTTGTTCTTAATTTCATCAGTTAATTCTACTATTAAGCTTCGTGGGTATCCTTTATTAAGAAACATTCCTTCAAGTTTATTACATTCACTTTTAAAATCAGCCTCTAAGCTTATCATTCTAGCAGCTCTCACAAGTTGTCCCTTAATGACCGATCTTTTCTGGTGAAATGGGTGACAACTTGTGAAGTGCAAGAAGCTGTTAGAATATGTTTCTTTTCTGTGTATGGTACTCACGTATCTATTGTTTCCAATATCTTTCCTTAACTCTACATCTAAATAATTAATCTTTTTGTCCCCAAAGTACTGTTGTTACAATAATTAAGCAAGTTTTTAGCTGTTTCCTCATCTCCTTTTATGATGACAAAAATATCATCTAAAAATCTTGTATAAAAGAATATATATTCTCTTATACTGGGGTTGTTCCAAATAAATTTATCCTCCCAATTTGCCATCACCACGTTGGAAAAACTTGCTCCACAGGGAGACCCCATAGCGACCCCTAATTTTTGTAAATAAAAGGAATTGTTGAATGTGATGTAATTGTTACTCAAAATAATATCCAATAATTCCTCTATTAGATTAATTTCACTTTTTGGGGCTCCTAGTTTTTATAACTGTCTTGAAGCCCTCCCTATTCACTCTTGGTGTGGGATAGATGTATATAGATCCTTTATATCTATCGTCATAAAACTGTGGTCTCCCTTAAATTCTAAATTGTTTACCTCCTTCAGAAAGGACCACGAATCTTTACAGATCTGCTTCTCCTCTTTAATGTATTTTTTCAAGATCGAGTCCACTACTTTGGCACAACTGTACGTTATGCTGTTTCGTGCATCTACTAGGGGTCTCATAGGTGGATCTACTAGGCTTTTATGTATTTTTGGCACACCGAATAATATGGGGATACGTGGTGCAACCACGCTCATATACTTACGCATGTCGATGTCCACCTTTTCTTCAATAAACAAGTCATTTAAATAGCTTTTTATTCTTGTATAGGCTATATTAAGCTCGTTTTTTGACACCCTTATGTATGTTTCACTACTCAATAAATTTTCCATTATTCGGTTGTAGTCCTCAATTTGCATTACAACTAACCCCCCTCCCTTATCCGGTTTCATGAATCTCAATAGTAACTTTTTTAACTCATTAATTGCCTGTCTTTCATGCTTTGTAATGTTCTTCTCATTTTTTAACATCTTTCTGTTCTCAATGTTAAACCTAAAGTCAATTTCACACATTTTTTCAAACAAAGCAATACTGTTATGTAGTGGCGGATTAAAGGTACTAGCTATGTAAAATTCATTTGTGTTACATTCACTTGATCCCATAATAACTGCCAAGTTCATTTTGCGTGTCAATAATTTTAAATCTATCAAAGTTTGTGCTAGTTGTGCTTGCTCTGTGACAACAAACGTCTGGCCCTTTGCACATAGTTCAATTATATCAGGTTCGATTATAGTCTCTGTATAATTAAAGAATTTATAATCGTCCTGTGAATTTGTGAGAACATTACAGTACCTTTTGTTTGTTATGTCCACATGGTCTATCTCCTCCGTCTCCTGTTGTTGGGCCGTTGTTTCGCTCTACGGGGGGGTATGGTTCCGGATTTAGTGGTGAAAATTTTCACTGTTACCACTATTATAATGTTGGTTTAACCCCTGTTGGCCTCTAGGTTTAGAGTTATTTGATTAATCCTCTCACTCCTTCGTACCCCATTGTTCTCGGTTGTAGGTAAACTTTCTGTTGTTCCAATTCCTTGACTACTGGTGTCTGCTCCTAGAGAGTCAGAACTACCTCTCTCGCTCTGTACCTCTCCACTGTTGTTTTCCATACTTGTGACGGGGGAGGTTTTGGATATGTTGTCCCATTTCTATATGCTACCTTGTCTCTTTGCATTTTCCGTATTTTAGTAGCTTGTAGTTTGTCCATAAGTTGGTTAATGCTGTCGAAAGTTCTATTATACTCGAACTTAAATCGGTCAAAATCACTGTCTTTTATTATCTCCTGGTCAATTTTCTGTATGTCCGTTAAGACCTCCAAGTTTTCCTGGCAGTGTTTGACCATAAGTTCTGGTAGTTCTATCCCGTGTCTATCGAACATACATATTAATTCTTTGTGGAAAGTTGACCCTTCTTCCAAGCCTGTTGGATACTGCCATACTCTCAGCCCTTTCGGGACTATCTTTTCCTTTATGCACTCTTGGAAGTACGCTACTTCTAATTGTAGATTTTTGTACTTCACTAAAACATGGTCAAACATGTTCAAGTTCGCGCTTATTGTTACTTTACCTCCAGCTGGATTCTCCTGTTGGAAAGCCGATACAGTCCCATTAAGTGTCATTGGTTCGTTTAGCCAATTTGTTATATTTGGAGTTCCTATAAGCCCCGATGTATTAGATACTACATTGGTAACTGTTCCTCTTGTTCCGTTACCCGTTTCTGTGTTGTTTTCTTGCATAGAGTGCCTTTGATTTACAGATGTACTGAGGTTCATGTCTATTCTACTAGCATTATTTGAATCCATTCTCAGTTGACGTACGCTACCATTACCTGTTCCATTCAATTGGTTATGGTCCATTACGTTTGTTTGGCTATAAGTTACTCTGTCTCTCTGTCTCCCATCCTATCTAAATGAGTAGACAGGTCTTCAATCCGCTGGGAAAGAAAATTAATGAGTAAAGTCAAGTTACCGGGTTCATTATCTTGTGTACTCGTCATCTGGTTACTGTCCGTTTTGTCAGAAGCCATCCGAAACGTAGCCACAGGACAAACTTCAAAAATCACAAACTACAAAATAAACAAAGGATGGTTGCTACCGCAATCCAGTCAGTATGTTCCGTAGTAACCACAAATCGCTTCTTTCATGAAACTGCCAACTGATTTATTCGGAGTAAGTGAAGAATGGGAAGTCTCTGGGACAGGAATCTATCCCTCCTTTCAATTAAGAAATCCTGCTGGGAAATACAACTTCCAGTTATTTGTGCTTTCATGAAACTGATACAGACTGTCTCTTCCAGTTTCTCTGGTACAACAAAAAATCTGAGGTTTTCTCTACATGATCTGTCTTCTAAGTCTACCCATTTTTTAAAATAGCTCTTCTTCAGAAGTCTCATACTCAGCCAGCCCCTTCTTCACTTCAGCCTCTGATTTTTGCAGTTTTATATGTTCATCTGAAAGGATAGTTAATGCTTCTTCTATTTTTCCACCCTTTTGTTAATTGAGTTGATATACTTGTTCAAAGCTTTATTTATTGTAATAAGTGCAAAAATTTATTTATTGTAATAACTTATGAAATACATTTGATTTACCTTGTTCCAATAAGCTCCTGGAAGCCATATCCTGTACCAAAGGAGAATCCTGAACTGCTTTTTGCAGAACAGCTGCAGGATTCTTCCCAGTGTTTCCTCTTCACATTTTCTGGTTGATTTTCCTTTAAGTTTGCTGAATTGCTTCTTTGCTGCCATTCAGTGTACTAACTTGCCAATAACTAAATTTTACTCAGTCTGACACTATTACTGACTCTTACTTCTCAGTTTCTTATGTTGATCAGTGTCTAGCCATCATCAAAGTCTCTTACTCTGCCTTCTTGTTTATTATTTATGTTGCATAGATTTGTGTTACTGCAAGAAATCAGGTTGTCTGGGACCAAATAATGAAAGAGGGTGCATATTTAGGGACAGGGCACACAATGATTCAAAGTCATCTGCACAAATAGTAAATTCAAACCAAATGCCTGCTGCTTTTCAACATTCTACTCTCACAGAGCTTGGGTTGTGAAGATGAACATTGTAGTGCTTAGTTCAGTAAACACTTTGCTTGTCAGAGCAATGGGAGGTCCATTAACTGCAAAGCGTAGGCAAAAGCTTATATTTCCATGCCAGCCAGTTACAAGACTTGTGAATGACCAAATAGAATGAATCTAAGAAACCTTGTAACAGGCATACCAGGAAGTAAGTGCTCCCATCAGGTGAGATCCAGACAAGCAAAACAGGAGAAAAGTCTCCCTTGCAAAAATTACTGCCCACACCCCCAATATGCAAGCATGTAAAATACGGCTAAAGTAGCTCAGTCACATATAGACTGTACACTTGTTTTTACTTTATTAAACATTTGGGCTGGTAAGTTACTCTACACATGCTCTCAGACTTAGATTAATTCTTAATACTCATTTACCCTAACTACTAAATAATTACTGGAGTTCTACAGGCTTCCATTTGTCTAATATTCAGGAACTGTGAGATACATGCTGCATATCTAATCTGGCTACATAAAGGAAATATATGTGTACGTGTATTTGTGCATGCTTACACTACAATTCTGCACAATTAAATAGGTTAGATACAAGGTCCTCAAAGATGCTGCTTACCTTTGCCTGAAAATCAGGCATGAAATAACAGGACTTTATCTGAGAAAAATCAAGTCGTGGATATGCAAAAACTTTAATGAAGTGGACATGAAAACAATCTATTCACTGGTTGAAATTCAGCATAGCATAATTTGAACATTCCAGCTTAACTATGCAGCCAAAGTGTGGACCATGTACCCATGAGCTGTGAGAAATCTAACTTCAAGAGATAAAAAGTACTGAAAAAGAAGCAAAAGACGGACATGTATGAAGTTACATTGTTGGTGACAGATATGGAACAACTGGAAAAAAGTGAATGTCGCAAATAACCATATAAGTGGGAAGTTCTCATCCAAGTCATCTAACACTGATACAACACATCACCCATCAAATTGCACTGCCGTCTTGTCTGCATATCCTGAAAATTGACGTTGATCATCCTAGGGCAGCCTAAACCAGATTATCCAGAAATATTTCTCTTTCATAGAATTACAAAAAAAAATGTCAGTTTCCAATAACTATTTATATATCCAGGTCAAGCCCCTCTGTGCTAAGAATCCTACGAACGGCAACCTAAACAACATTACTACATTAACATAACATAACTCACAGGTAACTGACTTGACTTTCTTAGTGACATACTACAAAATTTGCCAGGAAAAGTGGTCCACCGCATGCTTTTTTAATAAATGAAAGTTTACATCCAGTAAAGAAAAGTACAGTTGTGTACCTACCATAAATGTAGATGTTCGAGTGTCTTCACTGCTGCAGTCATTACACTAGGGTTATCCTACCGTCAGGTGGTCCCGCAGTCAGCCAGAGTTCCAAAGTCTTGGTCCGGCGTCGGTTGCTGTCGCTTCTTCCCTGACGTCAGTGCATCAGGGGTATATAAGATGCAGCCGATGCCATTTTCTTCAGTTTTTCTTGCCCCAGATGTCAGGTGCCCCCAAACAGGTAGGCAATACATACTGCTAATAAAACAAACAATAAAGTTAAACACAAAACCTTCAGTTACCAGCAAATCCACCACATAGTTAGTATAGGGTTGAAAGGTATAGATAAGTCCCAGCTAAGAAAGAGGGGAAGGCGGGTGGGTAACCAGGACTGCAGCAGTGAAGACACTCGAACATCTACATTTATGGTAGGTATACAACTGTACTATGTTCATTGTGTTTCACTGCTGCAGTCATTACACTTGGGTTGAATCCCAAAGCTGAGTTAGGGTGGCTGGTTCTATAGAGGATTTGGGGTGGCTATGAGGCCCTGCAGCACTGCAGTGGCAAAGCCAGCTCTGGATCTAGAATAAAGAGGCAAGTGATAATGCTTGGTAAAGGTGTGCACTGAACTCCAAGTTGCAGCTTCCAAGATATCTTTGGTAGGTACTCCTCTAAGGTAGGCAGTTGAAGTGGCTGTTGCCTTGGTGGAATGAGGCCTAATGTTACTAGGTACAGGTTTCCCATGCTGTGTGTAGCAGAACCAGATACAGTGTCCTATCCACTTTGAAATGGTCTGCTTTGAAATTGCCTTTCCCTGTGATGCTGCAGCATATGGTACAAACAATTGCTCAGTCTTTCTGAATTTGTTTTGTCCAAGTAGAAACGTAATTGCCTGTGTATGTCCAAGGAATGCAGAAGTCTCTCTCCTTCATTCTGGGGATTTGGATAAAAAGTTGGCAAGTGAATAGTTTGGTTAAGAGCCACACTGGATACCACCTTAGGCATAAAGGAAGGGTTTGTTCTTAAAGAAACCCTGTCTTGGTGAAAAATGATGAAAGGCTCCACTGCCATTAGTGCCTGTAACTCTGATACTCTTCGTGCTGAGGTTATTGCCAGAAGCAGAGCTGTTTTCCATGATACATATTTTAATTCTGCTGAATTGGCTGGCTCAAAAGGAGGTAAATTTAGTTTTTTCCAAAACAAAATTGAGGTCCCAAGTTGGTGTTGGTGCTCTCCGGGGCGGTCTTATGTTTTCAGCCCCTCTGAGGTATTGTTTTAGCAATGGATGAGAGAAAATAGGAGGATCTGTGTTGTAATGAGCCGAGATGGCAGAGGTGTGGATCTTAATGGATGAGGAGAGTCCTTTGTCCAGCATCTCAGTTAAGTATTGTAATATCTGAGGAATATTTGGGACAAGAGGGTCAAAGCTTTGAGCCTGGTTCCAGGCACAGAATCTCTTCCACTTTTCTGAATAAGATTTCCTGGTGCTAGGCCTTCTGGCTTCCAAAATGACATCCATAACAGCTTTAGAGAGAGGTGTTGTCTGCTTGAATAATGAATCTGTCATGCAGCCAGGTTTAAGGTTTTGAGCTGACTGTGCATGATCTGATTGTTTTGTTGAGTCAGAAGGTGTGGAGTTTGAGGTAAAATCCATGGTGGGCCTTGAGCTAAGTTCTTTACGATTGGGTACCAGTGCTGGCATAGCCAGTCTGGGGCAATCAGGATCATCTGTGGTTTTTCTTGTCTGGCTTTTAGGAGTACCTTTGATAGGAGAGGCAGTGGTGTGAAGGCATAAACTTTTAGGCTTTTCCAGCTGAACGACAGAGCATCCACTTTCCATGCTTGTGTGTGATAAGTCCTTGTGCAGAATTTTTGTAGTTGGCAATTCATTGGGGAGGCAAAAAGATCTATGTCTGGGCATCCCCATTTTTGCGTTATCATGCTGAATACTTGTGGATTTAATTTCCACTCGTGAGGATCCATGATGTTTCTGCTTAAGTCGTCTGCCAGAGTATTTTTCTTTCCTGGCAGGAATTGTGCTTGTAGATGAACTTGATAGGTTAGAGCTGTGTTCCACAAGGTCATGGCTTGTCTGCATAGGGGGTAAGAATGAGTGTCCCCTTGCTTATGTACCACATAACTGTGGTGTTGTCTGTCTTTAATAGTAGTTGTCCTGGATGCAGAAGGTCCTTGAAAGCTGTTAGGGCATTTTGTACAGCCAACATCTCTTTTTGATTGATGTGAAAATGCAGTTGGTCTGCGGTCCAATTGCCCTGAATACATTTTCCTGCCATGTGTGCTCCCCAGGCGTAATCCGAAGTATCTGTTGTTAGTGTCTGCCTGGCTGTGGGTAGAGTGAATGGCTGTCCCTTGTTGAGGTGACATGCCTGTGCCCATCGAAACTCCTGTTGTAGGCAGGGAATTAGTGGTATTACTGCTTCCAAACTGTGACAGTGTTGAGTCCAAACACTCTTTAGGTACCATTGTAATTTCCTCATATGCAGTTCTGGCATATGGAATTAGTAGTATGCAGGATGCCATGAATCCCAAGGCCTGCAGAATTTTTCTTGCACGGAGTTGCGTTTTTGTTGCCATCAATTGAAAGTACTGAGTCAGATGTCCTTGCTTGTCTGGCGTGAGATAAGCCATCTGCGCCGTTGTATTTAAGCTGGTACCCAGGAATATTATCTCTTGTGAGGGCACTAGTTTTGATTTCTTTTTGTTTACTGTGTACCCTAGGCAAATTAGCAACCTTTTTTACAAACGCCAGATGCTTTAGAAGAATGTCCTTGCTCTCTGCTTGAATAAGGCAGTCGTCCAGGTATGGATATATTTGAATTCCTTTTTGTCTGCAATATGCAATTACTGGTGCCAGGCACTTTGTGAAGACCCTGGGTGCAGTAGATAAGCCAAAGGGCAGTGTAGAGAATTGGTAATGCATCGAACCAGCTATGAATCTGAGGTATCTTCTGCAATTTTGTCTGATAGGGACATGCAGGTATACCTCTTTGAGGTCCAAAGTAGGAAGAAGCTGCTGTAATGTCAACATTTTGAATTTTGGAACATCCACGTAAGTATTTAGAGTAGAAAGGTCTAGTATGGGTCTCCAGGCTTTGTCTTTTCTGGGGACCAGGAAAAGCCTTGAGTAAAATCCTTGTCCTTGTTCCTGTTGTGGCACTTTTTGAATAGCTCCCATGTCCATGAGTGCTGTAATTTGCTTTTGTGCCTCTGCCCATTGATTTTGTGACAGGTCTGGCATTCCTTTGAGCCTTGGTAGAGTGTGAAAGTGGAACCTGTAACACTGAGACACAATATTCAGAACCCATTTGTCTTGGATGATTATATGCCAATTTTGGGAAAAAAGTGCTAGTTTTCCCCCTAAGGGAGCTGCCAAAAGGTAAGTGCTTGGCATTCGAAGGGGGAAGTCATTGGGACTGTTTCCTGTAAGGTTGTGACTTGTCTTCACCTCCTTTTGGGGTTGAAGCACCCCACTGTCATGGTCTGTAAGAGCCTTGGGGCTGAGATCTGCCTCTTGGGCGTCTGTATCTGCCTCTTTGTGGCCTGTCTGACACTGGAAAGGACCAATTCTTTGAAGGCCAATTTCTGCTAAATCGAGGTGGCTGTACCTGTAAGAAATCCTTCACTGTTTGCATAGATTTTGCTTTATCTCCATTTTCTTTAATACCTCTTCTGCCGTAACACCAAATAAAATGTCCTGCTGTAAAGGAGCATCCAATAATTTAGCCTTAACATGATCAGGTAAACCTTGTTCTTTTAACCAAGCATGCCTTCGAATCACAGATCCTGTAACTGCTGCTTTACAAGAAGCCTCTAATGAATCAAAACCACATTGCAGAGTATGTTTTCCCACTTGTTCAGCTGCATGCAATAAATCCTGCATTTCCTTATAATCAGGATGTTCTGAAATTGTAATAATTTTCTGTTTTAACAGAGACATTAAATATTGTTGGTATTTAAGCACGTGAAACTGGCAATTTAAAGCTCTCACTGCTAAAGTTGCAGAAGTGTAAACTTTCTTCCCCCATCTGTCTAATGCTCTGGAATCCCTGTCAGAGGGGACTGGATTTTTAGCCGTGGAAGCCTTTATTCCTTTGGGACCCTGGAAAATAGTTTCTGGGTCAGCCACAGGGTTTTTATATAGAAATTTGTGAGAGTCAGGGACTCTGTAGTACCTGTCTAGCTTGACTGGAGCAGGGGGAAAAGAATCAGGATTTAAACTGGATTCCGAGAACACATCATCCACAATATCCAACACTGGCGAAACAGCTAGGGGCCTGTGTTGAGGCAATAAAAGAAAGTCTCTGAGCCTTTTCTTGGATTCTGAGTAATCCTGGCCCTCCCAATGCGAATGCTCCCTCATGGTATGTAAAGTTTCCCCAAAAGAGTAATCCTCAGGAGGAGAGGCTGAAGGAATAGATTCTTCAGTATCAGAGTCTTCATAGGGAGGTAAAGAGTATCCCTGGTCTGAAGAGGAATCAGAGGAAGTGGAAACCTGGTCAGAGGAGTCATAGTCTGCATCCTGCCTAGGCCTTTTATCAGGAGGGGGATGGATACCCCTGATCAGAGTAATTAAGTCTTCGGTCATTTTGAGCATCTGTTTTTTAGACATGGAGGCCTGTCCAGGTGAATGCTGTACTTGCTTCTTTGTCTTTAATGGAGTTTTAGACTTGGCTGTAGTTTTTATGGTAAGCTGTGAAGGTCTGAAAACACCCCTCAGAAGCTGATGCCTGCTCAGCGGCTCCAGACCCATCTGAAGGGTTAGTTTCCGTAGGCCCAACACCTTGAATATCCAGAGGCCTAGACATCTCCACGTGGGAGTCGGAGGCGGCCTGTGGCTCTGAGGTGGCGGGTGTCAGGGGCTGCGAAAGCGCCTCACTGAGAACCGGCGACTGGCCTAGAAGAGGCTTCATCATCAGTTTTGGGCCTCGGATGCCTGTCCTTATCCTTGTCTTTGCATTTTTTGTGTATGCCGGTCGTCGGTTGTTCCGACGGCATAGTATAATTAAACCTTCGGCCAAAGTAATGGCGAGCAAAATCAAACCGACGTTTTATAGTGCGTTTGTTAAATCTAGCACAAAACCGACAACTAGTGACGTTGTGGTCTGGGCCTAGGCATGGAATACAGTAAGAATGAAAATCCTTATGAGGTATTTGCTTCCCACAAGAAATACAATTATTAACTTTTATTGACATCGGTCTGAGGCAAGAAAAAGTTTCCCCAACGGGGTATTTAGCTTTATTGAAGGCTTCGGTTCTGAAATTCAAATTGAAAATCTTAGGAGTCGGCCGACCGGCACTTGCGAACTGCTTTTGCTTCGGGCACCGCGCGGCAAGAAAGACTGAAGAAAATGGTGTCGGCTGCATCTTATATACCCCTGGCACACTGACATCAGGGAAGAAGTGACAGCAACTGACGCCGGACCAAGACTTTGGAACTCTGGCCGACTGTGGGACTGCCTGACAGCAGGATAACCCTAGTGTAATGACTGCAGCAGTGAAACACGATGAACATCTGCACATTTACTCCGTGGGTGTGAACAGTGATCACACCTCATCAATCAATATTCAACAGCTAAACGCCACAAATATGTTTACAGTACCTGCATCAGGGGAAAACAACTCAGCCTGTGTCTAGCGAACAGTGGCAAAGAATGCAGTTTAGGATATAGTCTGCTTCAAATCTTGGTCTTATCTATGCCTACTACTAAAAGCCCTATACTGCAGTACTTTTCCCCAGGAAATCCACTTACATATTAAGTACAAACAAATGATATGAATCCGAATGACTAATGACAGTCTCTCACAACTCCACATTCATTAAATGAATACTGTTATCATGAAGTAACTGGTCCTAGATGCCATTCTGTAGATGCAAGAATTACATCTGCTGTAAGCACGGCTATGATTTTCTGCTAACCTTTATGGAATTCACAACATTAAAGCTGTGCAACCCTAAACGCAGGTCATCTAACTTTGTAAAGCATACTACTTATCTTTGTTACATCCTTAGTAAAGTGCATCTGCAGTATGTCTTGTACAGTCACATCAGCAATGCAGCAAAAATCAGGCTGCACCATTAAAAAAAAGCTAATATTTGCCATTCTGATCTTACAGCTAAATGTAATAAGCAGATATTGACAACTGCTGAAGTCAATAACAAGATGTATCGACCCTGGTAGAAATACTGGCGGAAGCAACACTGATGTCAATACTCAAGCTGAATAGGGGCAACAAATCTGAATATTGATTAAAAATGCCAATACAAACACCCTTTCACACTATGACATTTTCTCAGAGAACTGTGCAGTATAGGTAGGTATAAAGTAAATTAATAAAAACTGAGGTACTGCAAAGCAATGTATTTAAAGAGTAACCACAACAAAAATTAATAATCTACAAATAAAAATGGTGTTTCAACACATCTTATTTTTACTTGCAATAGTAATATAATGGTCTGCATCACAGTAAAGGGCTACTATTGTTTTTTTTTTTAACTAAATGTACCCAAAAAAATAGCCTGATCGGGACTAACACTGTTGATGTATTTTTTTTCTTGCATGTAAGGTTTTAGCTGGGACAGATTGTTGTGTAGTGAGCATCAACGGTCATGATCGTGAAAGCTAGAATCAATGAGCTGCTAAATTTTGTTTTCTTAAAATTTGTAATAATAATAATAATAAAAAAAAAATGACCTTTAGCATCTATAGAAAAGAGACAATGTTTATGGAGATATGTAACAGATCACAAAGAGGTAAGGATTTCACAATTTCCAGATTATGTTTTGATATGAACGGCTGACCCTGAAAAATATAATGAAACACTGTTTTACATGTTGGATAAGTTTAGACCAATGTCAAGGTTTAAGGTAAATAAGTCAAAAACAGGACCGATCGGAATACATTTTGCCTATCTCTAGTACAGAGCAGTTACACATATTTATGGCAAAGCCAAATACACTAGTCAGTTGGGAGTTTGGCTAGGAACGACTTTGGAAAAAGTGAGCAATAAAACATTTAAATGTAAGGGGATCTTAACAAAAGATAAGATTAAAAGGTAATTATGTTGTTGGAATATGCTTCGATTACAGCTTGATCAAGAAGAGCATGTAATGTGCTTCTGTGTACTGCCTCTAATACTGAATGTGTTTCAATCTTTTCTGGCTTATACTCCTAGGGATTTCTTGAAAGCAACTAGAATATTAAAAGATTTTGTTTAGGATGGTGGTAATCCAATGATGTTTTGGGAAAAATTAATACTTCTGAAGGAGTTGGAGGTTTAGATTTTACTGATGCAGAGTTGTATTATGATGTTGCATAATGAAATAGGTTTAGTATGGTTTGTGCGAACGACAGTCTGTCGGCAGCACTGCTGCCAAAAATCAGAATGTTGTTCACAAAACATAAATGGATGGGATAGTCGAACACACTTATGCGAATTCAGTAGTGCATTCGAATAAGTGTAATCGACTATCTGCACGGAGATCACGGTACAGTGGGGATTGGAAATTCATCCATATCCCCACTGTAGTGCCACCTCGGAGTTAGAATATATTACTAGTGGGGGTGCAGGGGGGCTTGCCCCCTTGCAAAAACATGTGTCATATAGGAGTCTGATTCGACTCAAATGTGTCGATCATTTGGGTCGACATTGTGGCCAGTCGGAATGTTTCTGTTCAGGTTTACTTTTCATTGTTTCGAACGGCAAATATTTTGCCGTTCAGACAAACAATAGTAAATCAATGAAATATACTGTATTTAATATCTATGCAGGACTATGATGCCAAATAAATGATCAAAACAGTGAAGTTTCATACAGGGAATGAGAGGAAGTTGGCTAAACCTTTTGGCTGTATAATGCAGAGAATGTCAATAAATAGAAGTTATGTACTTACCATAACATTCCATGCGAGTTGTTTATCTCGCCTTTATTCTCACTGATGTGTTCGGAGCCGATCCTTGGCTCCGACACGGCCGATAGCAAGCTCAAGATTTGCCAGTAGCTTGAGACCAAGCCCCTTAATCCACAATGTACTGCTGGAATTACCTCAGATCTTGTTTGCTGCGAATAACAGTATATACATATATATACATATATACAAACATATACATACCCTCTTATATATATCTACGAAGAACTCTTCCCAAAGGGAAAGAAGAAATATTGGATAACCAGGATGGTACTAGCCTCTAAGTCAACAGTCAGCCAGGAGAGGGAGGGATGTGAGAATAAAGGCGAGATAAACAACTCACATGGAACTTTATGGTAAGTACATAACTTCTATATGTGAAGTTGTTACATCTCGCCGTTTATTCTTCTCACTGATGGGTAGCGTCCCTAGCGCCCTTAACCCTGGGTGGCTCATGTGAGTATGTTCTTCAGTACCGTAGAACCAAAGGAAGACCTGTCCCTTGAAGCCTTATCTACTTTGTAATGAGTGATAAAGGTATGAGGCTTAGACCAAGTGGCTGCAGCGGAAATATTGTCAAGGGGCAATTTAGCTTGAAAAGCAGAAGAGGTAGAGACAGCTCTGGTAGAATGAGCTTTTGGTTTGCGCGTTAAAGGCATGCTCCCATTTTCATAAACAAAGGATATACAATCAGATAACCATTTAGATAAGGTTGTTTTAGCCACTGGATTGCCTTTTCTTGCTTCTGAGAAGGATACAAAAAGTTGGTATGATTTCCTAATATCCTTAGTCCTGTCAAGATAAAATCTGAGCTGTCTGTGAACATCAAGTTTGTGCAGCATATATTCCAATTTGCTAGAGTGGTTGGGGAAAAAGACTGGCAGTTCAATGATCTGATTGATATTTGACTCAGAACAGACTTTAGGTTAAAATGAGGGGTTTGTTCTGAGAGATACTCTATCAGCATGGAAAATCATGTAGGGTGGTCTGATAGATAATGCTTGAAGTTCTGACACTCTGCGAGCAGACTTAATGGCTACAAGAAATATTGTTTTCCAAGATAAAAATTTTAGATCACAAGAAGATGCTGGTTCAAAAGGAGGAAGAATAATTTGAGACAGCATAAGGTTTTAAATTCCAGGGAGAAAAGGGAGTTTTGATCGGAGGTCTCATATGAAGAACACCTTTAAGAAAGGTTTTAGATAATTTATGGCTCATAATATTTGAGCCACCAAGACCACGGTGAAAATTAGAGATAGCAGCTAACTGAACTCTAACTGTAGCAGCTGCTGCCCCTTCCTTAAAAATTTTTGCCAAAAATTCCACAATCAAAGAAAGCGAAGCTCGGAAATGGTCAATGTTCTGAGCGTTGGCTCAAATTAAGAACCCTTTCCATTTACTGCCATATAATTTCCTGGTAGATGGCTTGTGAGAAGACAAGAGAATCTGTCTTGTATCTTCTGAAATTGAATGAAGCCTGGCAATTAGGGGAAGTAGATTAGCCAAGCAGTCAGTCTCAGGGACTGCAGTGATGGATGAAGGTCCCCTGACGGGTGAGTGAGAAGGTCCGGAACTGGGTCCAGGATACATGGATCTTCCAACAGATGATGGTGAAGAAACGGAAACCAAATTTGTTGAGGCCAGTAAGAGGGCTATGAGTATAACAGTCCTTCCCAGCGATTTTGCTTTCTGTAAAAATCTGGGTATTAATGGGAAGGGTGGAAATGCATAAAGGAGACCCACGGGCCAATCGTGTAAAAATGCATCTCTCGGGGGGATGACCGGGAGGTGGTATTAGGGCAAAGTAGCTTCTGCATTTTGAACTGATGCGGCTGGCAAAAAGGTCGCAGCAAGGCTGGCCCCATTTGTGGAAAATCAACTCCGCAACTTGTTGTTTGAGAGACCACTCGCGAGGGAGTAATACTGCCCTGCTTAGCTTGCCCGCTACCACGTTGGATTTCCCCGGGATGTGCATTGATAACAGAAAATGCTGGGATGACACAGCCCATTGCCAGACCCTGAGGGCTTCTCGACAAAGGGGGTAAGACCGCCCTGCTTCTTCAAGTACCAGACTACTGACATGCTGTCGGTCTGAATTGCAATAGTCCCTAGAGGGAGAGAGTCCTGAAAGTACTGTAACGCCAGAAGTACCGCTCTCAATTCTAGAACACTGATGTGCAGATGTGATTCTTGATCTGTCCATGTGCCTTGGGCAGTCTTTCCCCGAAAATGTACCCCCCCACCCTATCAGGGAAGCATTCCTGGTCACAGTGGCTACTGGGTGGGGGGAGAACAAAGGGTCTTCCAACTGTGACATGAAGAGACGTCAACCACCACCGAAGGTCTCTCCTGCAATAATCCGTGATAAGAATCATGTGGTGCATCAGTAGTTTCTGGTAAGACCACTGAGCGAACAGAAGCCATTGAAGAATTCGCATATGCATCCTTGCGAGTGGTATAGCCAGGATTGCTGCCGCCATCAAACCTAGTACCTTCAATACCTCCGCTGCTGTAGCTTTGTTCTTTGACACCAGTGAGCTGAAGTTTTAGCAGAGAAGAGAGACTCTTTCGATAGGGAGCCATAGAGTGGTAGTTGAGATGTCTAACTCTGCTCCTATAAAAACAGTATGCTGCGATGGCGATACGGCAGACTTTCCGTAGTTGACTAATGCCTAATTGATGGCAGAGTGTCAGAGTGTACTGTGTTACCTGAGCCAATTGATGCCTGGTGGTAGCGGTGAGGAGCCAATCGTCTAGGTATGGATACACCTGGAATCCTAGACGTCTCAGGCGAGCCGTGACCACTGCCATGCATTTGGTGAACACTCTGGGGGCTGTAGTGAGACCAAAGGGCAGGGCTCGAAACTGGTAATGATTGGCTCCCAGCCAGAAGCACAGATGATCTCTGGAGCGTCTGTTCATCTTTATGTGATAGTACGCTTCCTTGAGATCTATAGAGCACATCCAATCGTCTTTCCCTAAGAAGGGAAGAATGAACTGAAGCATGACCATTCGGAACTTCTCTTTCTTTACGAACTGGTAGAGTCTGCTGAGGTCCAAGATAGGTCTCCAGTCCCCTGTTTTCTCTGGTACCAAAAAGAATCTTGAGTAAGTTCCAAATCCGACTTGGTCTGCTGGGACTGGTTGGATGACTTTTTTCTAGCAATCTGCGGACCTCTACGATTGCTTGTTCCCTGAGATTGGGTGGAACATCTGGGATTCTCTTTATAGGAATGGGATGAGAAAAGAATGGTATGAAATATCCTCTGGAAATGATGCTTTGTACCCAAGTAGCCGATGTTATGTTTAGCCAGGCTTCTGGGTACAAAGACAAACGACCCCCGACTGCCTCCAGAGCCGAACAGTCGGGGCCCCCTTTCAGGGGCACTGGTAGGACTGACCAGAGAACTGACCCCTGTCACCCTGTTGTTGCGGACCCCCTCTGCCACGCGGATGGCGTCTTCCGTTATAACCCCCTCCTTTGCCTCTAGAGGAGGTTTCTCCACGTGTGTCCTGAAAGGCTGCCTGAGCTTTTCGGAACCACATTTTTCCTCCCCTAGGGCCCTTGGGATAGGGCCGAGTAGGGGTCGAAAAACAGACTCCAATGGCAGATAAGGTCTTGCCTTCCTGCTCACACTTGGTTAAAGTTTCCTTTACTTTGGGCCCAAATAGTGATGAGCCATCGAATGGGGTATTAATAAAGGAAGACTTAAAGGGTTCCGCAAAGGAACAGAGACGCATCCAGGCTTGTCTTCGAAAAGCAATGCCCGAACTAGCGGCTCTACTTGAACCATCAGCTGCACAGGATATGAGACGCATGGACGAGTTTACCACTGAGTTTAGGGTAGCGAGCTAGGCATTTCCTTTGTCGGCTACTCTTGCAGCTACCGTACCCTGGAGAGCATCTCCTAGCTCTTTCAGGAGGTTTCTTTGTAGCCTTGTAAAATGGGTTAAGTAGTTCAGTGATCACAGAGAAAAAGTCGCTGAACTAAACATGCGCTTCCCCTATCTATCCATAACCCTAGAATCTCTGTTAGGGGTATGGATAGAAGAGGATGTCTCATAAACTTCCTTTTTGGTGGCTGCAGCTACCACCATGGTGTCGACAGGCACTCCCTTTGTCAAAAATGGCTTGTCCACTGGGGCAGATATGAATTTATTGGGTCTACGAGGGACAGGTTCCATGGCCTCCCTTTGTCAAAAATGGCTTGTCCACTGGGGCAGATATGGATTTATTGTGTCTACGAGGGACAGGTTCCATGGCCTCCGGTGACTCCCACGCCTTATGAGAGATCAGTTCCATGAGCTCATCATAAGGCGGAGACACCCAAGAAGTGGAAGGTTGAGACCCAAAAGCCTTCAAGAGCACAGACTCATCCTCAGTGGGGGTCTTGGACTGCCAATCGCCCCTCTGACTAATGATCTCTAGTATCTCCGCAAAGGAAATATCCTCAGAGGGGGATCGAGGGGACCCTTCTGACTCATCTAAGTCTGTGTCAGATGTCAAAGACTCCTGTGGGGAGTATAAGCGCCTCCTCTTGCACAGTCTCTTCCTGGGCACCTCCTCAGTGTGGGGGATCTGGGGAGGTCTCAGAAGAGCAGGGGATGCCCTGTGGGGGTACTTGAGGCTTGGGGTCTCTATGCTTAGAGGGACCGGTAGATGAAGAATCAGACACAGGAGCTTGAGGGGAGAGGGAAAGCAGAACTTATGCTGACCTTGCCTTTGGAGACAAAACTCTCCTCATAGCATCGAAGGCACCATGGCTCCGATGAGAAAGAGTGGACGGACCCGAGAGTACCGTCCGATCCTCCCGCACCGAAACTCTGGGCTCCGAGCCCGAGGTAGGAGCCGAGCTCATCCGAACCAAAGCCCCGAGAGGAAAAGTCAGCACCGACAAGTCGGTTCGACTATCCTCCCCGGACCCAACAGGAGAGCGTCGGCTCCTAGAGCCCTCGGTCGGCACCGAGGACATCCGAGTAGATGGAGCCGATAACAACAATGCGGGTATCGGCTCCAAGAGTTCGAACCACCATCGGTTCAATTTCCTTCAGCTCCGAGAGTCCAGTATGGCTCGGAGGAAGAGTAGACAAATCCGTTTCCATGGTCTTCGGTACAGACGAGCTGGTCGGGGCCAACAACAACTTGGCAAGTTCTGGTGCCTGTAAAAGCTTCTGTACTAGCCAATTCATGTCCAAATCTGAAAGGCTGACTGAGGACTTAGCTGAGTGCACCAAAGGTGCTGACTGGAGCAGTGGTGAAGAAGGAACTTCAGAGACCGGCTCCAATACCGAGAGCTGGCTCCGAATCAAAGGTACAGTCGGTTCCAATGACTGTGGAACCGATGACACTCCTTCTGAAATCTTAGCCTTTTTTGAGACCTTATCTGAAGACTTGGATTTTGAGGACGTACTAGTACCCTAATGGCTATTCAAAACTTCAGAAAAAGATTGCTGTAGCAATCCCCTGTCTATAAGTTTCCTCCTTCTCTCCAAGAGGACTCTTGAAGAAAAGGAGTAGCAAATGCTGCAGGTGTCTTGGAGGTGTTTAGCACCCAGACAGTAGACACAATGAATGTGTCCGTCAGTGATGGATATTTTCTGTCCACAATCTGGGCATTTTTTGAAGCCTGATTTAGGATGGGATTTCTCCTTATCATCCGACATCTTTAAAAGAAACAACAATAAGCTGCAAAAAGGTCAATTAGTAAAGTCCTTAGTGACTGAAAGATCCACAAACAACTAAGCTCTATCTATAACAATATTATATAGATACAAATATAGGGCTAAGCAGCCCACAGAAAAAGCCCGACTATTATAAAGATTAATAGTAGAAAAAAAGGGCTAAAGGCCCACACAACAAAGAAGCCAACAAGGCCCTAACTTTTAAACTATTTATAAGTATTTAACTATAGAGTAAATATAAAAAGACCTAATACTAAACACACACTATATTTTTTAAACAAAAAAGAAAACTTTTTATAGACTTGCTGTTAATTTTTCCCAGAAAATGGTCCGAGCTAGCTGGATCACCAAGATCTCTCTTGCCGTGGCAAACTAGATCTGAGGTAATTCCAGCAGTGCATTGTGGGTTAAGGGGCTTGGTCTCGAGCTTCTGGCAAACCTTGAGCTTGCTATTGGCCGTGTCGGAGCTGAGGATCGGCTCCGAACCCATCAGTGAGAATAAACGGCGAGATTTAACAACTTCACATCTTATGTTATGAAGCAAGCTATAACGGTGCTGTGTACTTTAAAAAGGAGAAGTTAGAACTTTAGTTAATTTCTTTAGTGCCCACTGGTGACAGTAAAGTGGGTGTGCCACATGAGGAAGAGGAGAGTGGTTTATTGGAAACAATCGAGATCATTGGGCAGATTTAGCACATACATGGCTTACCATTTTTCTTACAAATAGAATACAAAGGTTTACACATTATAGCAAAGTACATTAGCTTGAGGGAGAACTTGGAAGGCTTGTTTATTTGTGTCGTTCGGCTTTTCCCGGTTAGGGGTCGCCACAGCGGAACTCCGGTCCGCTAATGATTGGCAGTAGATTTATACGTGCTGGCTTGCCAGGCCTAATGCACAACCTTCGACGAAGGAACGCCCATTCACACATGTCGCCACACAGAAGACGCTCTGAGAATCGAATGGGCAACGTCTAACTGTGAGGAACGCTACCGCAGCATCACCACCGCAGTACTTCACTTAATATAATACTCTCATTACTGGAAGCAAGGTGTTATAGTCCAATAATTAATGATGTAAAGTGCGCAAGACACTGAAAACTTTGAAAAATGGGGGTTGAAGTAAAACATTACTAGTGACTGGTTTGTTACTGGAAGCTGAGACTGATTAAATATGTGGCACTGGATTTGCTACAAAATCACAGAGGTTTAGGATTTCTGAATGTGTCTGCTTAGATCTTTACAGTCCTCAAAGATTAAGAATAATTTTGAATGCGGATTCCCAATGTCTGATGTATGAAAAGGGAATAACTAGGGACCTGGAAGCACTTATTTTTGTCATGTATAAGTCTAACACATTTTAAAGAAGATTTAGAGATGTTGCTGACAGGCATTTTGCTGACATGCAGAGCTTTACTCCTCTGTAATATATGCAGTAACTAAATCTTTGTGACTTGTGTGTTACCATTGTAATGCAACCTTCTCATACAAGTTAGTTCTAATATTAAACTGGGCCAGTGCAAAATTACATCTTAATTTGAGTGGGTGAAGTTATAAGGAACAATGATCTGTTCTAAACACTTAAGCCTAACAATATGATTTCATGGCTCTGAGGATCATATAAGCCTAGCCATGAGTTTAGCCCATGTTTAGACAAGTCAGCACCCAAAGCCCCTGTCCAGCAGGGACACAGGTGGAATCGCAGGGGTGTATTTTCTGTTTCCCATCCAGTTATCCAGGTTACGCTTGAAATAGGATAATAAGTTATTCTGCTTGACATGGAGAGGGCGTCTATTCCACAGATGGGGGAGTCTCTGGGACACAAATCTGTCTCGCCAACAAGTTCTATTGATGTCACAGACCAGGATGAGGTCGCACATGTGGGTTACTCGAGTGGAGCTTGACTTGCGGCTATGCAGCAGTCCCATCAAGGCGGGGTCTGAGATTGCTTTGTATGCCAGACAGAGGTCACCTCTGATGAGTCTGTATGAAACTGAGTAGAGGGACAGAGCTTTTAGCCTATCTGTGTAGGGTAGATGTTTGAGGCCCTGGATTCTTCTGGTGAGGAACGTCTGTTTTCGGAACCTCTGTTTTCTCTCCAGCTGCTGCATGTGCTTTGCGAGGTACATGATGAAGGGGGCTTTGTACTCAATAGCTGGCCTTACAAGGGAAGAATACAGGGATGTTATGACTTCCTTGTCCCTGGATGAGATACCCTTATGTACGAAGTGGGCCATGTAGAAAGCTTTCCATACAACAGAAGCAACATGGTGGTCAAAATTCAGGTTGCTATCAACCTGGGTGCCCAAATCTCTCATGACTGATTGCATGCTTAGGACGTTATTAATGTGATAATATGTAGGAAATCACTTTCCCCAAAGGGGATGAGGATGCATTTTTTGGCATTCAGCTTGAGGCCATGTTTCTGGCACCAGTCATTCGTTTGGGTGAGACCTTCTTGGAGGATGTCCACATCACTTGGGGAATTGATGACCACTCTTTTCATAAATAATGAAATTTAATAAATCTTCAAGGTATCTCAAATAGAAATCTAAATAAGAATTCACATCATAACTAAAAATATATTCATAACAGATCCACCTAAGAATTCACATCATAACTAAAAATATATTCATAACAGATCCACCTAAAGTATCGACGACGTTGGCATTAGCAAAAATAGTGTGCAACAAAATCACAAAACGTTCAGTTTTAATGAAAGTTCATCTAGTGATGTTGTGGATAAAAAAAAACAATAAGCACAAAAGTCCATGGTCAGGAAGTATTCCAAAAACAATAAAAAACACTGTCTGGTAACTATAAAGGCTGTCTTCCTCTGGTGCTTCGGACCCACAAAAAACACTCGGCAAATGGTGCAACACTTTTATTCCAAAAGATAACTCACAAGTACGATAGAAATAGCAAAAAAATATAAAATAAAGAATGTGTGAAAACAAATGGATTTATTGCGTTTTCATCTCATCACGAGACTTCTTCAGAATCCTCATTTTTGCACTAAATCCATTTGTTTTCACAGCCTCACCTCACGTTTTGTCCCTACCCAAATGGCGCACTGCTACAGTCATCCCTTCTCCATAAAGGGGGAGTGACTACAGACCTTAGGAATTATCCCCTATTAGCCTTATGAGTCGGATATGTAAGGCTATGGAGCACAACATTATGGACCTAATTAACAAGGATATAGGAAATCTCCAAACTCTAGATCCCACACAGTTTGGTTTTGCGAAAGGTAGATCATGCCTGCTTAACCTGGTTGACTTCTTTGAGTTAGTCACCATAGCTGTGGATGAGGGCAAAGCAGTTCATACAGCCTACCTTGTTCTGGCCAAGGCCTTTGATACCATTCCTCACTCAGCAATTATTGATAAACTCACCAAACTAGGCATCAACCCCTGTATCACTAGGTGGATTTCAAACTGACTCACAGATAGAACCCACAGTGTAAAAGTAGCGTACTCCAAATCAGACTGCCGACCAATCATGAGTGGAGTCGCACAGGGATCAGTACTGGGTCCTCTCCTATTTGACATCTACTTCTCAGAAGTCCAGGCCAACACAGAGGGACTCTGGCTGACCAAGTTCATGGACGACTGAATGCTGGGAGCCATTATTAACTCCCCAAGTGATGCCGACATCCTACAGAAAGGCCTCACTGAGACCAATGACTGGTATCGAAACCATGTCTTTAAGCTTAATGCCAAAAAATGCATCATCATCATCCCCTTTGGGAAAAACTCAGTTCCCACTAATTACCACATCGATGGGAGCCCACTGAACACTGAAGGTGTTATAAGAGATCTGGGGACAGGTTGACAGCAACCTCTCCTTCAACCACCACATTGCCACTGCAGTCAGAAAGTCCTTCTACGTGGGTTATCTCATTACCAAGGGTTTTGCATCCAGGAAGAAAGAGGTCATCTCTCTCTACTTTTCCCTCATTAGGCCAATCATCTAATATAATGCCCCATTTGGCATGTACTTCACTAGACACCTGCAACAGCTGGAAAGGCCACAAAAGTACCTCATGAAGAGGATCCTAGGCCTTAAACACATGTCCTACACAGACAGAATCAAAAAACCTCCAGCTATTCTCTCTCTCACATTGTCTACTAAGAGGTGATCTCTGCTTGACTTACAAAGCCATTTCTGACCCAGCTCTGTTAGAAATGCTACAGCTAAAGAAATCCCAATCCTTCCACACCACATGCTCCAGAGACCTCAACCTCATTACCACAATCAACAGAACATGCTGGAGGGACAGGTTCATAACCCAGAGACTGCCCATGCTCTGGAATAGACTTTCCATACATGTCAAGCAGAGCACCTCACTGGCCCTCTTCTAGAGGAATCTTGATGAGTGGATGGGAAACAGAAAGTTCACCCCATGGATCACTCCAGTGGCTTTACTTGATAGAAGCACTGGGAACTAACATCAGGTGGCACGATGCCAGGGCACTTCTATAGGCTAGTTTTGTAAAGGCTCCAGGGCCATTACCCTAGTACACACACCTATGAACATACATATTAAACAGTTAGTACAGGTTGCTGCTACTATTATAAAATATTACAACAAAAAATGCATATTTACATTAAATATTCAGGACTAAAAATATGTATATCTGCCATGAATTAACATTTGAAAATACATAAACAGTGAACAGACAAAAATCTTTAACAGACTTAGGATAGACACCCAGATTTAATTTTCAAAATGGGTTTAATGGAGCTTAAATCATTCATCCCTTGGGGGATAGTGGCATTCAACAAAGTTTGCCAATAAAATTAATTCTTTTCAACCAAGGTCTCCGAGTCACCACCCCTTTCAGGCTGTTCAACCTTCTACAAAACTGAGAAGGAAAACTTTTTAAAATCTTTACATTACAGGGCATGTCTGTACAGGGCACTGAAGTGGTGTGCCTTGCTTATAGTACATAAATGCTGATATATATGAACCCTCACAGGGCCTCTAGTTTTCCCAACAAAGAATGCTGGGCATGAAGAACAAAAAGCTATGAACACCACCACCTTGGTATTACAATCAAACCTGCCCTTAACAGTCATCAAAAAGTACAGTTGTGTACATTTACCACAAATGTAGATGTTTGAGTGTATTCACTGTTGCAGTCATCACCTGTGGACTGAGCTGCCAAGTGCTCCGGATTATGAGGAATGCGACACATTTAAGGCACAGAACTCACAAAGTACCGCTGTTCCGCATTAAGATTGTTGGTTCCGCCTTGCGCATTCCTGATTGGCTCATATACCATGAAAATAGATAATCAGCATACAGGTATTATGAGCCAATCAGAGGTTGATTACTGATGCAAAACGAGCCAACCAGGAGAAGCGGAAAAATAATGAGACAGTTCTGGGTGACAGTTTTCATGCCTCTGCGATGTACTGCTGGGATCACTTTACTTTTCTTTGTGACAACAATCGTTTTTTTTCTTTTGGATGGCAGCAGCGGTAGGATTCAGGAGTTTTCTGGCACTGATGATCATTTCTTCAGCCAGCAAACTTCTGGGGACTTCAGCAGTTCATCTTCAAGCAAGGAAGAATATTAGGATCGTGGAACAGAGAACAGTGGAGAGTGAAATCTGTAGTACAGTGTGCAAACCAGTACTCACAAAAAGATTTGTGATTTTTTTCTCTGGGGAAACATATCTTTTGGTGGTATATCTTTGGCTGCAGGTAAGTGCCTAATTTTTAGTCCAGGTTTTGCTAGAACAGAGGAGAAAGAATAGGCAAGCTTTTGTATATTTTTAAACTTTATGATGTAATGCGATCCTATCTCGCCTACATTCGTAACTGATGGGCTCGGGGCCGTTTGCCGATACACTAGCATGAAGTCTCTGATTGGCTGGGCCAACCCCTCTATCCCAGGATGCACCACACCCAAGCCCCCAGATCTCGTTTGCCGCTTCTAGAGATACGACGTGGTCTCGAGTTGGCTGTGGTTAAGTATCCTATTTTTAGTCAAATTTTTGGCTTTTTGTGGGCTTTTTCTTAAGAGTTAACCAAAAACAGCTATTTTCATAGCTATCTTATTGTCTGACTGTGTATTGGTTGTTTCAGGATAAAGTTTGTTTTCTGTGGTAAATTCCAGGTGTTTGGTGGGCTATGCCCGTTTAACTTAGAGGGCCTTAGCCCTACCTTTAGAGTGTTTAAGTTAGAGCTCCACCCCCATTCCTTTCCTCCTTCTGTGTGTGTTTCGTGAGAATGTCTGGGAAAGAGCATAAGCCTTCTGGCTTCAAGAAATGTACCAAATGCGGATACAAAATGTCTATCACAGATGGCCATGACATCTGTGTTTACTGTTTAGGGGCCAAGCACTTGCAAGAGTCTTGCAGTGTTTGCCATGCCTTCTCCTTGAGAGTCCTCCAGGAGAGGAAAAATAAACTGATTTTAAAAGGATTAATCAGACTTCCTTTGAAGAGGCTCTTCAATCTTCAGAGCCTCGTGGTAAGAAGAAGAGGTTGCCGGTTCTGACCAGCCCGTCGAATCCACCGGCCAAAAGAGAAAAATCTATGTCTTTATCTTCGGCGCCATTGCCCTCGAAGCCGACAGATGAGAGACCAAGTTCCACTTCCCCTTCCTCGGTTCCACGGGCTTCGGAGCCGATTGAAAGGGGTTCGAAATTGGGATCTCCCCCCTCGGCTCCTATGGCTTCGGAGCTGACAGAGGGTCGGCTCCGGGATTGGTTTCTTCGGCTCCTACTTCATTGGCTCCGAAGGAAGTTTCAGTGTTTCTTGAGTCTTCCTCGGCTCCGATGTTGTTGGAGCCGATTCGGAGCCGAACTCCTACGGTGATTTTGGAGCCTATGGAGACAGTTTGTCGAGCCCCTTCTGTTTCCTCCAAATCCTCTATGCTCTCTGATTCAGATCTGGACAGGGTTGTCCAGAGGCTCCTACAGTCACCGGTCTTCTCCAAATTACTGTTGGCTCCAGCCCAGTTGGCTCCGGAGCCAGCCTTACCTGTATCATTGCTTCCTCCTTCGACAACCTTAGGGTCATCGGAACGGAGTTTACAGGAGCTGGGGAAGTTGTCAGGTCGGTTCCGAGAACCACTGCTAGTCCGTCGGCACCAACTCCTGCTCCAACCTTCTCGATACTTTTGACAGGTCCTGGTACTCGTGGCTCTTCGGTCGGGCCTGACGGGGAGTCATCAGGGCCTCTGGTTTCGGCTCTGAATCTCCCTCTTCGTGCTTCGGCGAGAGGAGCCCCGACTCTGGTCAGGGCCTCGGAGGTGGGTCTTTCGGCAGACTCTAATGGACCCACCCTCGAGGCTATGAGGAGTGCGCTGGCAAAGCCCCTAGTTACTTCCCTGGAATCTGTAGCTCCTTCCCTGGACACGGCGACTGCAGCCTCTGTTGCACCCCTGTCCTCGGACAGCGGGGCTCCCAGGCCTGAGGATACCTCCTTCTGTGGTCCCCTAGTTTCTGAAGGGCCTTCAGAGTCCTTCCCTGAAGAGACCCCTAGGAAAAAGATTTGTAAGAGGAAGCACGTGGACTCCCCAGACGAGTCCGTCACCTCAGACACCGATCTGGATGATGCGGAAGGATCCCCTAAGTCATCCTCTGACGATGTCTCGTTCTCGGACATACTAGAGATCTTGAGACAGAGGGGCGACTGGCCTTCCAAGACCCCTTCCGCGGAAGAGTCGGTGTTCCTCAAGGCCTTCGGAGCCCAGCCCTCCGCCTCCTGGGTATCTCCACCCTTCGACGAGTTACTGGACATTATCTGTCGAAGGGTGTGGGAACACCCTGACTCTGTGGAGCCTGTCCCCACTCGCCCCAATAAATTCTTGTCTGCACCCCCCGATAAGCAATTTCTCACTAAGGGAGTTCCGGTAGATGCTATGGTGGTGGCATCTGCCACTCAACAGGATGTGGCAG
Source organism: Protopterus annectens (assembly GCF_019279795.1). Taxonomy (NCBI): domain Eukaryota; kingdom Metazoa; phylum Chordata; order Ceratodontiformes; family Protopteridae; genus Protopterus; species Protopterus annectens. The sequence goes on from NC_056744.1 coordinate 775,814,243, forward strand.
AGGCTTCGACGTCTATCCATCCGCCTAACAAGGAATCTAGAAGCATGGATAGGTATGGGAAGCGTATCCTATCTTCAGCGACCTTTACCCTGCGGTCACTGAATTATTTGTGCCATTTCACAAGACTACAAAGGGATCTCATGAAGGAGTTGGGAGATACCCTGTCGGGTAATGTGCCTGAGGCATTGGCTCAGTCTGTCAACGCCCAGCTATTGACCCTGTCGTCCGTCATTAACTCGTCCATGAGGCTCATTTCATATGCGGCCGAGGGGGCAGGTAGAGCAGCGAGTTTGGGCGTAGCCCTAAGGAGGCAGGCTTGGATGTGCTTGTGTCACTTTGCGGAGGCGTTCAAGTCTTCATTCACAGACGCTCCCTTTGATGGGTCCTCCCTCTTTGGACCCAAGGTAAAGGACACCCTCACTAGATGCGAGCTGGAGGGCAAGACCTTGTCTGCCGTCGGGGCCCGTTTTTCGCTTCCCATGAGACCTTAATCACAAAGGTCTTTCCCGGCTCATCAAGGTGAACCCCCCTCCAGAGGCAGGGGAGGGGGGAATTATTCTGGAAGACATCGCCCTAGAGGCGGTGGAGGCCCCCGCAACACAGGAGACCGCAAATCCTTTGGTGGTTCATCCTTCCAACGGCCCTGAGGGATGGCCCGACTGTGCATCTCCGGAGCCAGTCGGGGGTCGATTTTCGGAGCACCTGAAAGCCTGGGAGTCCATCACTCAGGATCAGTGGGTGCTCTAGATCATCACCGGAGGTTACACCATCCCGTTTATTCATCCCCCCCCCCTCCCAGGAAAATCACGGACGTTCCACCCAGTCAAAGGGTTCAGGCAGCTACAGAAGTGGTAAAGCTGCTGGAAAAAGGAGTCATCCAGCCAGTCCCCGAAGGCCAGGCCGGATTAGGAACTTACTCAAGATTATTTTTGGTGCCAAAAAGAACAGGGGACTTGAGACCCTACCTGGATCTCAGCCGTCTCAACCACTTCGTAAAGAAGTCCAAGTTCCGGATGGTCACGCTACAATCCATTTTTCCATTGCTGGAAGAAGGAGTTTGGATGTGCTCCATCGATCTCAAGGACGCCTATTATCACATCAAGATAGACAAGGCATCCAGCGCTCATTTACGCTTCCGCCTGGGAACCAGTCACTACCAGTTTCGTGCCCTGCCCTTTGGTCTCACCACAGCCCCCAGGGTGTTTACCAAGTGCCTGGCAGTGGTAACGGCTCACCTGAGGCGTCTTGGATTCCAGGTGTTTCCATATCTAGACGACTGGCTCCCCACTGCTCCCACCAAGCATCTACTCACTCATGCTGTGACTACTACCATCAAATTGGGTCAATTGCTAGGCATAACATTCAACTGGGAAAAGTCTGTATTGCTGCCATCACAGCGTGTTGCCTTTATAGGCGCAGAGCTAGACTCTATAGAAATGCGAGCCTACCTCCCAACAGAAAGGATAAGGGTTTTACAGAACCAAGTCAAGGACCTATTGCCCCGTCGGAAAGCTCCGGCCAGGTTAGTCCTTCAACTCTTAGGATCCATGGCAGCCTCTATTCTATTAGTTCCGCTAGCAAGACTGCACATGCGGATTCTACAGTGGCTCCTATTGAGCCAATGGTCCTTCCAGGAACTTCCGTTGTCCCAGCCGATAATTATCACGGACTCATGTCGGCGGGATCTTCACTGGTGGCTTCTCTCCTCCAACCTGAACCTGGGCAAATCCTTCTACCCTCTATCCCCCGTTGCCACAGTAACCACGGATGCCTCCCAGATAGGGTGGGGGGGCATTATCTGGGCAGGACTGTCCAAGGCACTTGGCAAGATCACGAGACTCGCCTACATATCAATGTCCTGGAAATGAGAGCGGTGCTTCTAGCATTGCAGGCACTACACACAGCTCTCTCCCACTGGGGACGATTGCGATTCTTTCAGACAATATGTCAGTGGTTTGGCACCTCAACAAACAGGGAGGAACCAGGTCTTACCCCGTTTGCAGAGAAGCCATGAGAGTGTGGGAATGGCGATTGCTTCCCAGAGGTTTCTAGTGGCAACTCACATTCTCGGGAAATCCAATGTTATAGCAGACAGGCTTGAGCAGGGACATCCTGATGCCCCACGAATGGTCCCTGAATGATCAAGTGGCGGACCGGATCTTCGCCCGGTGGGGGTTGCCTTGCTGCGACCTATTCACCAGTCCGCTGAATGCGAAGTGCAACAACTACTTCTCCTTGATCCCTGCTCAAGGGGAAGAACCCAGGGATGCGCTGGTTCACAAATGGCCCTCCGGTCTACTCTAGGCCTTCCCTCCACTTCCTCTACTGCCCAGACTGATTCAGGAGGCGATCCGTCTGGGAAGCACCATAATCTTGATAGCCCCATTCTGGCCCCGTCAAGTGTGGTTTCCATTCCTGCGGAAGTATGCAGTGGAAAGCCCCTGGATCCTGAATCCGATTCAGGACCTCCTGACTCATCAGTCGGGGCAGGCCCATCCGTCTTTACGGACTCTCAAACTGGCGGCTTGGCTGCTCCGCTTCCAACCTTAGTCAGGCAACATGCCTTTTCGCCTGAGGTGGTTCGAATATTGTCCTCTTCGCATAAACCTTCTACCAAAGGTATTTATTTTAGCAAATGGAAGAGATTTGCTCTTTGGGCCCAGCGGCATAACCTTGATCCCCTAACAGCCCCTGTTTCCACGGTTCTGGATTTTTTGGCTTCTCTTTTTAGCCAAGGTTCCACTGTTTCTATGCTGAAGGTACATATAGCAGCAATTCCCAATTATCATGTTGCCTTTGACCCTTCACTCATGAGTCACAAGTTGTGTAAGGCTTTTCTTAAAGGAGCGTGGTTGCTTCGTCCCCCTATATCGCATCCAGTTTTACCATGGGATTTGAATGTGGTCCTTGGTGCCTTGACATCCCCTCCATTCGAACCAGCAACAACTTGTGAGAAAAAATTCTTGTCATGGAAGACCGCATTTTTGGTAGCTGTTACTTCGGCCAGAAGGGTTTCAGAACTTCAAGCCCTTTCTGCCAAGCCTCCTTATCTCATTTTCCATAGGGACAGAGTATCCCTGAGATTAAATCCATCCTTTCTCCCTAAGGTTTCTTCTGCTCTTTACCTTCAACAATCTATTGAGCTTCCAGTCTTCTTTCCCGATTTTTCCAATGATGCAGAATACAGATTTCACCAGCTGGATGTGCATAGACAATTACATTTCTATCTGGATAGGATGCAGCAGGACAGAAAATCAGATCAACTTTTTGTTGCCTTTGCACATAACAAAATTGGCAAACCAGTCACTAAGGCCACGATCGCCAGATGGATCAGGGATTGTGTGTCCTTCATTTGTTCATCGACAGGAAGGTCCCTTCCATTCCCAGTTAGAGCTCATTCTACTAAGGCCATGGCAACTTCAACAGCTTTCCACTCCAGACTGTCTGTGGATGAAATTTGTGCTGCTGCCACTTGGTCTTCTCCACACACCTTTGTTTCTCATTACAAATTAGACATGGCGTCCAGAGGTCGGGCGTCTTTTGGTTCCACAGTGCTCAGGAGTGTTTTTTCCAGTGAGCCTCCCAGGGTCTAGGTGCTAGGGACGCGGTCCCATCAGTTACGAATGCAGGCGAGATAGGATCGCATTACATCTTTTAGTTATGTACTTACCATAATGATAGATGTATGCAATCCATCTCGCCTGCATTCGTATATACCCCCCCTCCTGCCCCCTACCTGAAGGATTTGGAGGAAACACTTTTGGGGTTTTCACTGAAGGTCTTATTTCTTCTCTTTGGATCACGTATTTCCATGTGTTGGGTGCATGTGAGGGAGAGTTTGTGTGGGGCAAACAAGATCTGGGGGCTTGGGTGTGGTGCATCCTGGGATAGAGGGGTTGGCCCAGCCAATCAGAGACTTCGTGCTAGTGTATCAGCCGAGTCGGAGCCGTTTCTCGGCTCCGAGCCCATCAGTTACGAATGCAGGCGAGATGGATCGCATACATCTATCGTTATGGTAAGTACATAACTAAAAGTTCTACAGGATAGCTGAGTTCTCTGCAGTACATTTGGTGGGAGGTAGGTAAAGTCTGTCAGCTTAGTATTTTTAGAGGGGTAAGAATGTTCTGTCTCCAGTGTTTGCACTCTATGTACGAAGGCAGAACAGTTTACTTATAACGTCAACTAAGAGTTCACATAAAAAAGAAATATTAAGTTATTTTGTTGAGTAATATGATTCAGTATTATTTACCATGAATATCCGGTAAGTCTTTTGTGTATTAGTGTTGTAGAGTATAGGGGAATTCTCTGCTGTGCATTTAGTGGTGGGGGGATTCTTACAACCTAAGTGTTTTATGTTTACAGGGTTGCACCTTGAGCTCTCCTTCCTCACTGTCTAGTAGGGCAGAAAAACTTGCTAATAACTTCAGCTAGGAGCTCATACAACTATTTATTGTCTGTGAATATCTGTTAAAATTGTTTTAAAAATGATTGTGTAACTGACCCTTTCAATGTGGAACTTCAAGGAACATGGACATTTTAAGAGGCAAAGTGAGGAATTTTCCTGATAATGAACACGTGAATTGCTCAGTGAAAAAAGTGCCTAGGTTATGAGTGTTTAGTCTTATGCAGAACTGCTGCTTTTGCCTTCTGATTGTAAGTGATTTGTCATTGACTACGTACTTAGTTATTGTAGTGTTTTTCTGATTATACAGTACAATTTTTTACTTCATTTACATGTTTTTTGTACAGTGTTTACTCTTACTTCATATACACTTCAATTTACTGATTTTGCTTGAAAACCACTTCAGTTTGGCTCCGTGGAAACTATGCATTTTTGCGCAGTGTGAAAATAGGGTGTTCCACATTTTGCCTGTTTGTCACACATTGTCGGGGTCTGTATTCCACATTGACCTATTAAGAGGTTGAGACCTATGCCCGTGGGTTATCCCTGCTGTGGTAGCCCTCGGCAGGCCCGAATACCAGAGTCAATGTTTTTCTGCATCGGCTGCTGTCGCTTGTTGACTTGACGTCAGGGCATCAGTGCTATAAAGCAATGCAGCCGATGCCATTACATCAGTTTTTCTTGCCCTAACCAGTCTGAAGCCCAAGGAAATCTGGTAAAGTGCTCCTGCTGGCTGAAAGCCACCATAAAAAGCCATAAAAAGCTTATGTCTCCCTAAGGAAGGAGGATACAAGGGGGAAAGAGGGAGGGAAACCAGGACTGCAACAGTGAATATACTTGAACATCTACATTTATGGTAAGTGTACACAACTGTACTATGTTCTTCGTGTTTCATTGTTGCAGTCATCACCTGTGGGAGGATTCCCAAAGCTGAGGAGAGGGGCAGAAGGATTAGTTGGAGACCTAGGCATGGGTAAGCATGCCCTGCAGAACTGCAGAGGCAAACCCTGCCCTATTCTTAGAGAAAAGAGGTAGGTAGTAATGCTTTGTAAAGGTATGGACAGAGGTCCAGGTGGCAGCTTCCCTGGTGGGAACTTCTCTGGGGAATGCTGTGGAAGTGGAGGTTGCCCTAGTGGAATGGGTACAAATGTAATCTGTAGCAGAAGTGGATACAGTGTGATATCCATTTGGAAATGGTTTTCTTGGAAATGGGCTTTCCCATTGCCCCTGGGGCAAAGCTGACAAGAAGTTGATCTGTTTTCCTGAAGGGTTTAGTATGTTCCGGGTAGTATTTGAGCTATCTGTGCACATCTAATGAGTGCAGAATTCTTTCCCCCCTTGCTTTGAGTGTTAGGAAAGAAGGTGGGTAGATGTATGGCCTGGTTGAGAGTTATGTTAGATACCACCTTGGGCATAAAGGAAGAGTTAGTCCTCAGGGAGACCCTGTCTACATGGAAAATTATGAGGGGCTCAATGGCCATCAGTGTCTGAAGCTTTGAAACCCTTCTGGCTGAGGTGATAGCTAGTAGGAAAACTGTCTTCCAGGAGAGATATTTCAGCTCTGCTGAAGCAGCTGATTTGAAGGATGGTAAGGTTAGTTTTTCCAAAACATAATTCAGGTCCCAGGCTGGCATGGGTGACCTTCTGGGAGGTCTGACATTAGAAGCCTCTCTGAGGAATTGTTTAATCAAAGGATGTGAGAAGAGGGGCTGATCTCTATTGAAATGAGCTGAAATGGCCGAGGCGTGGATTTTAATAGAAGAGAAGGAGAGGCCACTATTGAGTAACTCCACTAGATAGTCCAGGATAAGAGGGATGGATGGTTGTGAGGAACTGCCCCCTCTGGACTGGCTCCAGGAACAGAATCTTCTCCATTTCCCTGCATAAGATTTTTTTGTGCTAGGCCTTCTGGCCTCTGTGATAATGTCTAGGACCTGTCTGCTTAACAGGGGCCACTTGTTTGCTTTTTAGAGTATTAGCCATGCTGACAGTTTGAGAGTCTGCAAGTCTGGGTGCAGCATTTCCTCCCCACCTGAGTCAAGAGGTCTGAGATCAGGGGAAGCTGCCTGGGAGGCTGTGATTTCAGGCTGCTCAGTAAGGGGTACCAATGCTGTCTGGGCCAATATGGAGCAATGAGGATGGTCTTTGGTCTCTTCTCCCTTATCTTGATCAGTACCTTGGGGATAAGGGGCAGAGGAGGGAATGCGTACACAAAGAGGGAGTTCCAGGGGAAGGTCAAGGCATCCACCTTCCACGCTAGGTGGTGATACTCCCTAGTACAGGCTTGCAGGAACTTCCTCGCCATGAGGTGACTTCTGGAAGCCAGCTGGGTAAAGAAGAGAGGCAGAAAGCTCTGCTTTTCTGGGGATAGGAAGGCCATTTGGGATGGTGTCCAGCAGTGCTCCCAAGAAAACGATTTTCCTGTAGGGTGTTTGCTTTGATTTCTTCTCATTGATGGTGAACCATAAGGAAGTTATAGGAGGGTTTTGACAAAGAGGAGCTCCTGCAGCAGTTTTTCTTTGCACTCTGCCTGAATGAGGCAGTTGTCCAGATAAGGGTAAATCTGTATGTTTCTCTGTCTGCCAAATGCTATGGCCGGGGCTAAGCATTTAGTGGATACCCTGGGAGCAGTAGATAAGCCAAAGGGTAGCGCAGAGACTTGAAAGTGTTGTGAACCTGCTCTGAAGTACAGGAAATTACTGAAGGATTCGCTTATGGGGATGTGGAGGTAGGCATCCTTTAGGTCTAGGATCACTAACCAGGCATTCTTTGTCAGCATAGGCAGCAGCTGCTACAAAGTTAGCATTTTGAATTTGGGGACCACCAGGGTGGTGTTCAGAATGGATAGATCCAGGATGGGGCACCAAGTGTCCCCTCTTCTGGGAACAAGGAAGAGTCTGGAATAAAAGCCTTTGCCTGTTTGATCTGGGGAACAGGTTCTACTGCCGCCTGGGATATGAGAGTTTGGACTTGTTTCAATGTCTCTGCCCACTGATTTGAAGGCAAGTCTCGGTACCCTCTTGAAAGTGGGAGTTTGTTGAAAGAGAATTTGTATCCCTGAAAAATGAAATTTAAAACCCATTGGTCCTTTGTTATTGAAAGCCAATTTTCTTTGCAAAGGGAGAGACTTCCTCCTAGCTTTTGGTGTTTGGGGCGGAGGTGGTCCACTGCTTAGTTTTCTGTTGTCCCTGGGATAGGGGCCTGGATGGTCTGTCCCTACAGGGCTTACCTTGCCCCTGTCTGCTAGGTGCAGGAAAGGACCAGTGCTTAGAGGGAAAATTCCTGCTGAACTTGAAAGAATTTTTTTACTGTTTGCATAAATTTTGCTTTGGCTTCCATCTTTTTAAGCACATTTTCTGCTTTTACTCCAAACAGGCAGTCCTTATCCAGGGTGCATCAATTAATTTAGACTTGACATGATCAGGGAGAGGTTGCATGTCTCGTAATGACAGATCCTGACACTGCTGCCCTGCTCAAGGCTTCTAGGGCATCATATCCACAGTGTAATGAGTGCTTGGCCACTTGACAAGTAGAGTGCAGTAAATCTGCTAACTCTTTTGAATTGGAACAGTCAGGAAAGGTTGAAATCTTTTGCTTTAATAGTTCCAAAGAGTGTTGTTGATATTTTAACATATGGAACTGACAGTGGAGTGCTGTGATAGCTAAGGTTGCAGAGGTGTATACTTTTTTACCCCATCTGTCCAGAGCTCTGGAATCTTTGTCAGAAGGAATATGATTCTTTGCAGAACTAATCTTAGCTCCTTTAGGTCCATGTGTAATGACCTCCGGGTCTGCAACAGGATTTCTGTACAGGTATTTGTGAGAATCCGGTACTCTGTAATACCTGTCAGGTTTACTGGGAGCAGATAGGAGAGCGTCAGGGGCTAAAGCTGGATTCATGGAAAACATCATCCACCATTTCTAAGATAGGGGGGATGGCCAGGGTTCTGTGCTAGGGCAGATCTAGAAACTCTCTTAGTCTTTTCTTAGACTGGGGGGGGGGGGGGGGGGAGTCCTGCGATTCCCAGTGGAAATGTTCCCTGAGGGTATGAAGGGTTTCCCCAAAGGAAAGGTCTTCTGGTAGGGAGGCAGAAGGGATAGATTCCTCTGCATCTGAATCCTCATAAGCAGTCAAAGGTTGTTGTTCCTCTTCAAAATCTGAATAATCAGATTCCTCAGAATCCTGTTCTGTCATTACTTCAGGAGCAGGGTGTTTTTTCCTTTTAGATGTTGTGGCCTGACTACCCCTGAGAAAGGAGATAAGATCCTCTGCCATTTTAAGCATTTGGGCTTGGGGAAGTGGAGCAGGAGTAAGATGGTGGCTAGAGGTTGATTTTCTAGGAGTGGCCTGGCTTCTAGGCCTAAGAGTATCCATCTGTCTGAGAGAAACGGTAGTCAGATGAGAAGGCGTCATTTTTTGTGTATAATTGGTAGTGTGAAAGGCCTCCTAGGAAGCTGGTGCCTGCGTCACGGCTCCGGACCCAACCGAGGCAGAGACAACCAAAGGCTCGGAAAACGAAGAAGATTTCTGAGGCATACCGGACTCCGAAAGGTTCTCTGTAGAGGCCTGCGTAAATATCATATCAGGCATCAGGGGCTCACTGAATGCCGGAGAACTGACTACCTGCTTAGCGGTAGCGTCGTCGGAAGGCTTAGCCTTGTGTGGTCTGTCTCTATCTTTATCTCTACATTTTTTTGGTATGTCTATGGATTGTTGACTGATGGACACCATTTCAGAATGCAAAGATGGAAGGTGAAAATACCTGTCAACAATAAGAGCTCTACGACAAGTGGTTCTCGCGTTAAAGAGGGCACAGAACAGGCAATGGGGAACATCTTGGTCTGGACCTAAACAAGTGACACATTACGAATGGAAGTCTCTGTGTCGGATCTGCTTTCCACAATAGTTAACTTTTTCAGACATCAGTTAGTGCAAGAAAAAAGAATCCCCAACGGAGTACTTCGTTTTAGATGTTTTCAGAAGTAATTCGAACTCTGGTAGCAACCAACCAGCATGCTTGTGAACTGGTTCTGCTATGGGCTCCATGGCAAGAAAGACTGATGTAATGGTGTCAGCTGCCTTGCTTTATAGCACTGATGCCCTGATGTCAGTTAGCAAGCGACAGCAGTCAATGCAGAAAAGCATTGACTCTGGCATTCGGGCTGGCCGAGGGCTACCACAGCAGGGATAACCCACAGGTAATGACTGCAACAGTGAAACACGAAGAACATCTGAGAAACCATGTACCTGGAAACTTGGCCCCCAAAACAAATCTATATTGTTTATATGATCTGCATTTCCTCATCCGCCAGTTCTTCGTATATTTTTCATAGCCTCCCCCATTGCATTAAAAAAGTCTAATGATTCCTATTATTTTTGAAAACAAATCGAGGGGCTGCTCCTAATTTATTAGTGAGCCCAAGACTTCCAAAGACAGTAGTCCAATGATTACTGATAACCTCTCTGAGAGAGAATCAATATCCCTGCTGTATGTTAAGACCATTGCCTGAGAATAAACATTTGAGCAAGGAGTAACATCAAGTACCTTGTTGTCCTTTTCACCATTAATCTGACTTGATTGTCTGAGTATAGGACAATATCTGGAATGTCTATGCTCCAAGATAAACTTGTTCACCTCATCCAACATTTCTTGGGGATACTCCCTGTCTCTAAACATACAATTCAATTTATCAATCTCTCTCTAAGAAATTGTAAAGCATCCTAAACCAATCTGCTCAATCTAATGAACTGCCCCCTTCACCAGGTTCTGCTTTTGCCAAACATGATGTTGGCCATCAAAAAGCATGATAGGTATTAGAGAAGATGGCCTTTGTAAAAATATTAGATTCATACCCATGATTTTCAGAATCCCTACACAATGTGATGTCAAGAAAATTGATCACACATCAATCATATTGACAACTGAATTCCAGAAAATCAGTAGTGTGATTCAAAAATTGCGTGAAACTCAACAGTTGTTTATAGTTACCATTCCATAAGATGAAAATATTGCCCAAGTACCTCAAATAGACCCACAAATTAGATGCAAAGGGTGAATTCAACACCATAGAGGTTTCCCATGATACCACCACCATATTAGTGAAAATAGGGATCGATGCTGCCCCGATGGCAACACCTCTGTGCTGCTTAAAGAATTCATACACAGAATAACACCAGTTCTAAGCATTGCAAAACCAATTGAACATCAGTAATACTTAAATTTGTCCCCTTGACCATGGCTTGATGGAACAACTCCAAACCCTGTTCATGTGGTATCAGAAAATAAATCCTTAATATCAATTGTAACAAATAATGCATTATCAGAACAAGGAATACTAGAAATGACCTCAAGAAAATGCCAAGAGTCCTTCAGCAAATGTTCTTTCCCCACAGAAAATGCTTTCAACTTATAGTCCACATATCTAGCCAAAGGTTCAGTTTTAGACCCTCCTGATCTAACAATGGGTCTCAAAGGTGGATCAGTGACCAATTTGTGAATCATGGGAATCTCAAAAATCCTTGGAATTTTTGGTTTATTGACCACAAAATATTCCCTCAGTCTAACAGCTAAATCACAGGTCAGAATAAATATGCAGCACAGCCTCCTGTCTCACAGCGAAAAAATGCACCAGCACGATGTGAAGATATAAAAGCACAAGATTTAATCCAATGAATAAAATGCACACACGGTTAAGCGCTTTCATCCACAATGGACTTCTTCAGAACACTAAATAAAGCTAACAACCAGCCTTAAATACATTTGAACATTACTTAATTGATAAATCACATGTTCCAAATAAATTCATTTTAAAGTAAATACATTTTAAAGTGCTAGTACCTACAAAAAAGTGCCAGTGCATAAATGGACAAACTTCCAATGACCAATAATGCAATAAAACAATAAAACATTGGAAAAATACACTTAAAACCTATGCATTGCGATTTTCTAAAACAGGTTTAATAGTGATGTGTTCATTGAGACCAGGGTGCATGGAGGCGTTTAATTTCAGGTGAAATTAAACGCCTCCACGCACCCTGGTCTCAATGAACACATCACTATTAAACCTGTTTTAGAAAATCGCAATGCATAGGTTTTAAGTGTATTTTTCCAATGTTTTATTGTTTTATTGCATTATTGGTCATTGGAAGTTTGTCCATTTATGCACTGGCACTTTTTTGTAGGTACTAGCACTTTAAAATGTATTTACTTTAAAATGAATTTATTTGGAACATGTGATTTATCAATTAAGTAATGTTCAAATGTATTTAAGGCTGGTTGTTAGCTTTATTTAGTGTTCTGAAGAAGTCCATTGTGGATGAAAGCGCTTAACCGTGTGTGCATTTTATTCATTGGATTAAATCTTGTGCTTTTATATCTTCACATCGTGCTGGTGCATTTTTTCGCTGTGAGACAGGAGGCTGTGCTGCATATTTATTCTTTTTGTGGACTGTTCTCAGTTTGGTCTTTTTTAAATCACAGGTCACAAGAATATCTTCAAGAAGTAAATCGATGGAATGACAGGAAATGTTAACTTCATTATGGGAAACATCCACAAAAAAATTCTCATTGTGCAAATACTCAAATATCTTGGGAGGAGTATAAATGCTTTTCCATAACAACAACTCCCCCACCTTTGTCAGGGTTCATAACACGTATATTCTTATCTTTGGCAAAAACATGTAAGGAATTTCTTTCAGCATGAGTGAGTTTGTAAAATTTTGGTTCCCTATTTTTGTGGCAACATTCCCTCACACTCCTTACACATAATTGTTCAAAAACATTCATACTAGGTAAAAGTGGGAAAATGAAAGTACAAGTCCTCTTGAAGCCACAGGCATCATCACCAGCAGGAGGCAAGATACAATTTAAATTGAATTTTTTTGTATACAATTTGAATTAAGTTAAAAGGTCAACCATATTGGGTTGCCTGGACGGCACAAAATTAAAACCCTTTTGAAACAGGGTACCAATTCCTTCAGTAATATGAACAGAGGAAAAGTTATAAATTTTACAACCACCAAAAACAGAAATAGTTACAGTACCTTCACCACTGTTGATAATTCGTTCCACAGGTACTACTTCTGGTACCATCCACTGCGGTGCCTGGTTCTCAGAAAATCACGTTTTGGATGGTTCACGTTTGGCACAGGGGGTTTGCTACCCCGTCTCTCTCTCTCTCTCTCTCCTTTCTTCAATTCTTTTAGATCTCCTTGGGCCACTGGAATTGTTGTTATTAGTGGAACAGTTTTCCAGTATAGTGTTATCAGAAGTCATACTACTGTTCCCCTGCCAGAGAGGTTATAGTAAATCTTATTTGCTTTGTAATCACTGATGTCCCAAACAATCTTCTTTTGTTTTCTTTTGAAAATAGTAGCTTCATGCTCTGACTTTTTTTCAACATTGTCTACAAGTCATCCACTTTAAATTCAAATAAGGAATCCTTCTTTATTTCCAAATCCATCTTGCAGATAATATCTTCCAACCCCCTCAAACATCGTGAGTTGTCCCGGACAATTACATTCATGAATTCAATGCAAACATAGTCAAAAAACTCAACCAGTTCCATATGAAATACTGACCCATAGGAAACACCATTTGGATACTTCAAAATATGTAAACCTTTCGGTATACGTCTGTTAGCAATGTAGTTCCGCAAAAAGGAATTGTCCATCTGTAAAGATTTGTATTTAATCATTAATTTCTCAAACTGCTTAATCCTGTATTCCAATGTAGCCTCACGGTCAGGAACTTGAGTTTGACAAGTCTCATTCAGCTCAGCTTCTAGTTCCTCAAAAGAAAATTTAGCAGCAAAGCAATCCTGGGTATTAAAGGAGTTCCCCTGAGGAAAAGCACAGAACCCTTGCATAACTCCATTCCTCATAGAGTCTGCACCTGTGCCCTCACCTCCACAGGCTCCAGCAAAAGAAAAACTACTCATGGCATCATTGCTGGTCCCCTGGTTAGCAACTCCCTTATTCCTATTCCTTCACCGGATGAATCATTAGTACAGCAACAGCAGGGGAACTGGTAATCAGACCAGAAAATAAATCCACCTAAGACATGTCTGTCCTGTAGCAAACAAACTTATAAACAAAAACCTCCACAAAACAGTGTACTGGGTCAAGCAGCAGAGATGTGTCTGTCACCTGAACAGGAGAAGGGGTTATTTTACTTTCAGCCCATGACCCACTGTACATGATCAAGAAGCTGCTCGCAGTTTTAACATGCAATGGGCCTCAGCAAGGTCATATCACTCACTTCCGTGAATGACATAAATTAAGACTGGCCCGCTCCACTTGAAATCAGCAATCCGATGCGGACACTCGTCTCCAGACAGTACAATAACACAGGACCATGCACCCCAAGAATGCATTCCCTATCCTCATCTCTGAAGAGATGAAAGTTGGCTCAATTGCATCACTTCTCTTTCCCATGCTAGCTGCAAGAAGTGCCTGAGCACCATCTGAACTTGGGTCATCCCGGCTACTGACAGGGCTTTATCCCTCTATGCTGCTGCAGCTGGCAAGAACATTGTCTGTTTTTTATTCCTCATCATCTTTAAAAATAAAATGATTGTTTTATTTCTGGACATAAAAATGTCACGTGAGTGTTTTTTGACCAGGATTTTCAAAGAAAGAGGTAGCCAGTAACTTCTATCTTGAGTTCCATAGTATGTATCCTGCCTATTTAAAGAAATATTATGTTAACGTGCTGATGATGCATGAAAGTAGGCTCACAACCTCCAACAAGGACTTTAAGAGCAAAGGAGATGCACTACTTAACATATTTCAAGCTAAAAGATTTACTAAAGACTTGCTGGATTTTGTTTTTGAAGAAGTCAAAACAGCAGGGTATAGGCACTTGGTGTATTCTGATATTTCCACTGTTTAAAAATGATCATGCCCTTCACAAAAGCTAGGTTCTGGTTTAACATACAGCTCTGATACTAAGACCATCAATGATGTGGCTACTGCTAACTGGTAGACATTGGTAGCAAGGTGATTTCAAATATATCACTAGCCATAAATCTGTTTTTAATGCTGAGAAAAATTTTAACTTGCAGTATTGTTCTTTAAATAAAATGTCAGGTAACCCTGATTTATGAGTATTTGGGGTAAAATATACTTTTTCTTGCAACAGATTCCGCTGCATATATTTCTACATTCCATCTTTTCACTGTAGCAGTACTCAAGTGTTCCAATGCAGCTCCTAAATATTTTAAGTCCCAATCTGAAAAAGTAGTATACGCTACTGATTGTACTGCATGCAGTGTTTCTTTATACTTAGTGCACTACATGGAAGTTAAGTACTTGGATATATGAGCACAAGCATTTTAACAGAAAGAAAAATTCCAAGAATGCCCTTTATTGTTCCCCTACTAGTTGACCTAACTTCAAAAGATTTGCTTTTATGTAAAGGATTTTGCTGAAGCTAATTTTATAGGCAGTGATTAACAAGGGTTTCCAGACTAGAAGAAAAACCTTTGTCAAACTAAGAAACATGCAGCTTTTCCAGTGTCAACAAACATCTACACTTCACATGCAGGCCATTTTAAGCCTATTCAATTTCTCTTTTGGTGCTCAAATAACCTATCCCATTTGGTTAGAGATTGGCCTTACCCATTCCATGGTTGACAAGTTTACATAGCTCCTAATGAGAATAAAAAATAAGTTATGTACTCACCATAACATTCCATCTGTGTTCTCCATTTTCATTCTTCCTCAGTTGTTGGGTTCAAGATCCAACCCTCAGATCCGACTCTGCCGCTTTTTACAGCTAATGTAACACAAAACTTTTGAGCTCCTCTTTTACCCATAACACACTCATCCTCTACCACACCTCAAATCTTGTTTGCTGACTTTTAGTGAATATGAATCTAACAAATATCAGTATCTGGAGCTTAAACCAAGGAACACTGGTTCCTCTAACATCATCTGATTCTTTCAATAATCAAATCGGTAGGGGGTTGGAGAGAGGGAAGTTGAGGAAGAATAAAAAAGGTCAAAAGAGATGGAACATGATGGTGAGTACATAACTCCTTTATTTGATATTTTCAATCATTCTTCAACTACTGGGACAAAGTCCTCAGCTACCTCACTTCCAAGAGGACGCTAAGGAAGTTTGCTCTTCCCCTAAAGACCAGATCCAATTTGTAATGAGCAATAAATGTATACGAGTCAGCCCAGGTTGCAGCTGCACAAATATCATCCAAGAAAGATTTGGATAAAAACAATGAAGAGGTTGCTATAGACCTGGCAGAATGAGCTTTTCTTGCATTTTGGTAAACAAATGAAATACAATTGAGACAAATAACTTATCTGATGTCCTGAAAATTTTTATCCTATGTAAGTAAAAGCATAACTGTCTATGAACATCCAGCAAATGTAGCATATATTCTCCTCTGTTTGAAAAACTTGGAAAGAAAACTGGAAGACTGATACTTTAACATTAGATTCTGACACCACATTAGAAAGGCAGGATGGAACAGTTCGAAAAGATACCCTACTGTTATGAAAAACAAATAAGGAGGTTTGGAAAAAAGAGCATGAAGTTCTGATACTTTTTTAGCAGATGTAATGGCCACTAGAAGACAGTCTTCCAAGTTAGAAATTATAATTCATATTTGGCTGACAGTTCGAAAACAGATTGGGTCGAAGAATGCAAAACTAAATTCAAATCCCACAGGGGAGATGGATATTTAAAAGGGGCTTTAAGAGAAAGATTCCTCTAATAAATGCTTTGCAAAGTTTGAAAGAGGCTATCAATGAATTGTTTACCCCAATGTGAAAGTTAGAAATGGCAGTTAGCTGCACTTTGACAGCTGAAGAATTTGCACCTTCATCAAAGATTTTTGCTAAAAACTTTAGAACCTTAGACACTAGTGCTGAAAAAGGGTCAATGTGATTCTGCTACACCCAAATTACAAACCTTTTCCATTTATTTCTGTAAACTTTTTCTCATGGAAGCTTTCTGGGAGGATAAAAGGATGTGGCAACCAGGGAAAGCCAGCCTGGAGTGTCTTGCTATTAAAGAAAGTATGGTTGCCGCCCATCCCGTTGTCAGTGGGACACACACACAGGTTGAGCCTTCGCATCCCGTTTCTCGCATTCACAGACAGTGGGACTTCCACGGCAATGCGGCTACGTCACCAACCAGGACCTGCAGCTAGAGGGATTCCCTGCTAGGTCTGGGTGGTGTAATTCAAGCAGCAACTGGCTGCAAGGATTGGAGGGGGCGGGGATTCACCTCAAAGAGCCCAATAAAGGTTGCAGCTGTAGAGCAGTTTTGTCTTAGTGCTCTACGGCTGCGAAGGAAAAACTTAAAGTCTGAAATTTCTAATCCTACTAGCGAAGCCAGACAGCCAAAGAAGCCAGCTTGCAAGGGTGCCTGCTAGCCAGCCAGCCCAGCCACTTGAGCAGACAGAGTCAGTCATCCAACTAGCCATTCCAGCAGGAAGGAAGCAAGCTATCCTAGCAAAAACTGTGACAGTGGTAAGTACATAACATAGCATTTTGTGGCTTTAGTTATTTAAAATGGGAATATTGCGCTTTAAATTTTTAATGTTTAGAGGTAGATGGGGATGTAGTATGCAGTATTTAAATCTGTGCAGTGGTTATGTTGAGATTTTTTAGTAGAGGTTTAAAATGGGAATATATTGTGGTTTACGTTTTTAATGTTTAGAGGAAGATGGGGGTGCAGTACACAGTATTTAAATCTGTGCAGTGGTTATTTTGAGATTTTTGAGTAGTAGTTTTTAAAGGTATAAAACCTGTATGCATATGTAATTGTTATTGTTCTTGGTGGTATGATTTGGAAGCATTACTTTTAAAAGGCTGAACTGTGTGTATAGAAGTTTTGTTTATTTCTGGTGGGGGGCAGTGAAATATAAATTTATTTTGATGTATTTCTACTGTCGTAGCTTTTTCTGGGTATGTTCTGTTTGCGGATAGAAAATGTTCGAGCATAGTTTGCACTTTTTTGTGTGGAAATGTGTGCAATTTAATGCTGTTTTCAGGAAGTTAGGATATACTGTTTGGGTAATTTTTCCTATTAGTTCTTGCAAGTCAATGTGTATGTGGTACATGTCTATCTTTTGAGGGAATGTTAACAGTTAATGTAGTGCATTTATTATTCTAGTAGGTACATGTTGCCAACTTGCCGAATATGTTTCAAGATTGTTTTCATTTATACTTGTAAATGTGTGCATTTCATTTTTTATGCGTTTTTAATAAGGTTAAAATGTCCTGCTTTGCTTGTAATGTGAATACGAGTGTGCTGCTTTTACCTGGGCCTGTTTATTGCACTGCTGTGCTGGGTAAATTACTCTTAATTACTATGTTTTGAGGTAAAAGGAGTCCATGGAGTCTGCTGTACATTGTAGTTTATTTTACTTCTCTTGCAAGAAGTATTTTTAAAAGGTAAAATGTTTACGGACTTTTTTCCTGTTTATTTTTTTTGTGGATGCATGCTCAGAAGTTAATGCAGTGTATTTGAGATTGTGCTATACCATGTTGCTGTTACAGGGTAGTTTGCTTTTATAAGTAGCAAAGTTTGCATTTTGTGTTTTAGTGATGTCTTCAATAAACTTACAATGTACTGTTTTCATTATTATCCAATTACGACCAGTGCTGCTGTTGTGCATGTTCATTAATAGATCATTGCGCTGTGTAAATTAGTGCCATACATTTCTTTTAACTGCTGTGGTCAAAAGCTAAATCAGGTCTATGGTATCCAGTGTGCATCCTCATTTATTTTAGTGTTTTTTTGGTTCAGTGAAAATGTAGTTAACTTTTTTTTTCTTGAGGGGTGGGGTGAGGTGGGGGGCATATCCGGTGGTAAAAATAATGCATTTCATTTTTTACGAGCTGTGTTAATGTTAGTTTTCAATGGGAAAAATGCCCTCTAAATTACCTCATTTACTATTTGACCTTTTTCAAACTGTTTGTAATGTTAACTCTTTTCTGCTCCATTCCTCAGTTCTTTCGCATGCCAATGTTTTTCAAGCCAGTTCTTTTGAGTGCCAATGTTTTTCAAGCCAGTTTTTTCAAGTGCCACTGTTTTTCAAGCCATTTTTCAGAGTGCCACTGTTTTTCAAGCCATTTTTTCAAGCCAGTTTTTTCACATGCCACTGTTTTTCAAGCCAGTTTTTTCAAGTGCCAATGTTTTTCAGCCAGTTCTTTCGCATGGCAATGTTTTTCAAGCCAGTTCTTTCACATGCCAATGTTTTTCGAGCCAGTTTTTTTGCGTGCCAATGTTTTTCAAGCCAGTTCTTTTGCGTGCCAATGTTTTTTGAGCGAGTTCTTTCATGTGCCAATGTTTTTCGAGCCAGTTCATTTGTGCTGTGCACCAATATGTTACTGCACCCTACTAACACAGTTTTGGTAAATATGTTGCATATCAGGTAAGTATAGATTCAAGCATGACGAGTGCAGCAGCTTCGTCACAGTCAACCAGCAACGTGCAAGTGGCAGGATGTTTGGAAAACAGAATTCGACTGGATCGAGAGATGCAGTGATGTCAAAGCGTTCTGCAGGTACTGCAAGAGAGAATTTCTAGTGACCCACGGTGGAAGAAACGATGTCGCACTACATGAGGCAACTGAACAACATAAGACTGCTATTCTTCAAGCTAAATCCAGTCACCTGATGACAAAGTGGTCAAGGAACGCAAACCTTGAGGGACCAAAACTTAGGATCATTGCAACAGAAGCCTCTGAGGTGTTCCATGCTGTTAAGCACAATATTTCCTATAACAGCTTGGACTGTGCAGTAAAGTTGGCCAGCCAGTTGTACAGTGACTCGGATACTGCAAAGAAACTATCTTGTGGAAGAACCAAGGCTGAAGCCATAGTCGAAAATGTTTTGGGACCGCACTCATTGGAATGCCTCCTGCATGACCTTCAAAAACCAGGCACTTCATTTGCAATTTCATCATATGCTTCCAACAAGGGGAACATAAAATTATTTCCACTTGTGAGGCATTTTTCTAAAGAAGAAGGGGTGGTGAATGGCCTTTTGGACTTCTATAAAAATCCTGATGAATCTGCACAGGTTACTTCACAGCAAATTTCAAACATTATGGAAATGCACTCCTTGCCCTGGAACAGCATTTCAGCTTAAGGGGCTGATAATGCCAGTGTGAACTATGGGAAGAAATCTGGTGTGTATACCAGATTAAAAGAAAAGTGCCTATCCCTCCAGAAGGCTAACTGTGTTGCCCACATCATTAACAATGCAGCCAAAAAAGCTGCAGCACAACTACCGTACGACGTGGAAGTACTTGTAATGAAACTTTTCAGCCACTTCTCAGGTTCTGCCACAAGGACCGCAGACTTGAAAGACTTCTTTGAGTTTTGTGGCATGGAATTTTGAGAGTCTGTTAAGACATGTGCCAACAAGGTGGCTGTCACTACTCCCAGCCACTGAAAGAGTAGTGAAAAATCTCCCAGTGCTCCAGTCCTATTTCCTCTCCCAGGGAGAAGAGGAGACCCCCCGCCAGATATAGCAGTACTTCTCAGCTAATGAGCATGGTGAGAATGAATTGCCTATGTTGCCCCAGTACTATTTGCACTTTCTCTGTGCTGTTCTTGTTGATTTTAATGAACATATAAGTACATTAGAAAAATCAGCACTTACTGCCATGGAAACTTTTTGTGTAATGGTCTTTTTGAAGCAAAGGCTGCAGGCAAGAGCTGAAGGTGCTTTCTTTGGAGGGAAACTTAGGGCACTTATGAGCACATTAGACAGCACTTCTGATAACAAACTGAAGAGAGACTTCATTGTGTTCTTGGAGACAGCAGTGAAGTACCTGGAACAGTGGTCTGATTATACTGAAAGCAACTACTTGTTTACACTGTCTAAATTATCTCTAAATGAGCCCTTTGCTTACAGTGACTTACTTAATGTGACCACTGCCCTGAGTCTGCAGGATGTAGATGAAGACTATCTTTTTAGGGACTACTTGGCAATTAGGCCCTTTCTAGAACAGTTATGTAACACAAGCTTGACCCCAGGAGAGAAGTGGCTGAAGCTTTTCAAAGAAGGGCCTGAACTGACTACATTATACCTGGTAATTGCTAGGGTTTTATCTATACCAACCTGAAACGCATTTGCAGAAAGAGTTTTTTCTTTGGTGAAAGGTAAATGGACAGGTTTGCGAAACCGATGTAGTGTGGACTTGTTAAAAGCCGAACTAATGATGACCGTGAATTACCGGATGAAATGTTGTGACTTTTACGCAAATATTGTTTCAAATCGGGCTCTTCTTCAAGCCATAAAAACACATTCAAAATACACTTTAAAAAAAGTGATATAGTGTACTAGTGTGTAGTATAAAGTACTAGGGTGCAGTTTGTAATTTTGTGTTTTTCTTTGCTTTAGCTTTAATTTGCTAGTGTGCAGTATGTAGTACTAGGGTACAGTATGTAGTTTTGTGTTTTTTCTTTGCTTTAGCTTTAATTGACAATAAAAAGTCTTAATTTTATACTTGGCTTGTATGTGGTATGTAGATTTTTTTAAGTTTTCTTTCTGAATTTACTTTTTAAATAAACAAGTGTCTGTTTAATGAGTAGTGTTTTTTATTCCTTTAAAGTTTATTTACTGTTACAACTGAGTAATGTGTTTTTTTGCAGTAACAGTTCACTTCATTTAAATGGTGCGAGTTTTCAGTATACTGTAATGTCACAATGTTGTTTGTATCCATAACCGTAATAGTGTATCTCCTTTAACACCTTGGTGATGTCGTGGTGGGGGTGTGGCCAGTGTCATATTGGTCACACCCTCTGTCCTATTGGCCACATCCCCATGTCCCACTTAGGCCTTGTTAAAAGGTGGCAACCCTAAAAGGAAGTGGAGAAACCATGTTGTTAATTTTAAGCTTAAGATGTCTGGGTGCACCCATGCTTTTCGGATGAGTCTGGAGTTGGATCCAGAATCTAATGGGGAGGAAGCAGATGAGGCCAAAGAAAGGGGAACCAAATTTGATGAGACCAATAAGGAGTAATGAGGATGACTGTGCTCTTCAATTGGGATGCATTCTGAAAACGATTAGAGGGACAGAGAAAAGCACAGAAGAGACCAGGTGGCCAATTTGGAGAACGGTGTCTCTCAGTGATTCCCCTAGTTGGGGATTAGGGCAAAGAACTTGCTGCACTTGTTGAGGGGAGATGCACAGAGGCTGCAGCAAGACTGGCCTCATCGATGGAATATCTTTTCCACTACTTTCATGTTAAGTGACTACTAGTGAGGCATTAGAATGGACCTGCTTAACTTGTCTGCTGTTATGCTGGATTTCCCCTGAATGTGCATTGCTATGATTCCCCCACTGCCACACTGTCAAAGCTTCCCAACACAGGGGGTAAGATTTGGTTTCTCCTTGTTTGCTGATATACCAGACCACTGATACATTGCCCATTGGAATTGCAATGGTCCTGGAGGGGAGTGTGTCTTGGAAGGCCTGCAACACTAAATGAACAGCTCTCATTTCTAAGATATTGATACATGTGTTGGCCTCTTGGGGGAACATGTGCCTTGGACTATCTTTCCCAAGAAGTGCTGCCCTACACCATTTCTGGGAAGCATCTGGGGTAACTATGATCTTGGGCTGATGGAAAGTGAAGGAGCAATCTTGCATTATCTGATCAAAGAGAATCCACCAAAGGAGGTAATTTTTGCAAGCCTGAGTTATTTTGATTTGGGTGGATAAGGGTTGATGAAGAATGAACCACTGACTTGCTAGAGTTCACTGAAGAATTCTCATGTGTTATCTTGCTAATGGAACCAAAACTATTGCAGCAGACATCAAGAATCAATTGGGCTGAAAGATAGAAATTTTGAATGATCTTTCTGACCTGGAATCATATGGTTTGCACCCTTGATAAGGGAAGACAGGCGGGTCAAGGATACTGTGTCAAACATAGCTCTGATAAACTCTTAACATCTTCAGTTAGTTCTAGATGAGATTTGTTGTGATTGATAGAAATTCCCAGCTGGGAGCATAACTGCAGTACATAATCTCGTGCTTTGGTCACATGATGCCTGGTCAGTCATCCAAGTAAGGAAACACCCAGAATCCTTGCAGTCTCAAGTGAGCTGCTACTACTGCCTTGCACTTGATGAACACCCTGGAGGCTGTGGTGAGACCGAAGGGCAGAGCTCTGAATTGGTAATGACTGGCTCACAGCCCGAAGTGTATGCATCTTCTGGATTGTCTATTCATGTTTATGTGATAGTACACATCCTGAAGTCTACTGAGCACATCCAGTCATCCTTGCACAGAAAAGGCAAAATAACTGAAACGTGACCATTTGGAACTTTGTGTACTGAACTGATTTATTCAGAATGCTGAGATCCAAGATTGCCCTCCAGTCCCCTGTTTTCTTTGGCAATAAAAAGAATCTTGAGTAGGTTTCAGACTACATCTGGTCTGAGGGAACCTCTTGGGTGACTCTTTTCTAGCAGCTTTTTTATTTCTAGTGCTGCTGTTTTCCTCTGACTGGGTGGAACATTGGGAATTTTGTTTACTGATAGGGGAGGATGGTACAACATTTGGAAATAATTCACTGCACCCATGTATCTTTTGTAATCTCTAGCCAGGCTCTCTGATACAGGGATAAATGACCCCGGACTGCCCCAAGAGGTGGACAATTAGGCCTCCTTTCAGGAGCACTGGTAGGATATGTCAGATAAAGTGTACATAGATCCTAGGTTCTGTGGGCCTCTTCAGCCTCTTGGGTGGCATCTTCCATTAAAGTGCACCCCTCTACCCCTGGGGGAACTATCTCCACGTGGATCATGGAAAGAGCCCTGGAACTTTCTGAACCACATTTTTCAACCACCTCACTGACTCTTAGAGAAGGCTCTTTAAGGAGTCAAAAAATGTATGTCCACTGCAGACAGGGTCTTACCATCCTGCTCATACCTGGATAGTGTGTCTTTAACCTTGGGGGTCAAACAAAGAAGTTCCATCAAAGGGAGCACTGATGAAGGAAGACTTAAAGGGTTCAGAGAAATCACACAGGTGCATACTATTGGAGATGCCTGAACTCGCCGACCATGAAGTACCTTCAGCTGCATGTGAAATGAGCCTCATGGATGAATATGAAATGGACTGTAGGGTAACCAACTGTGAGGCAACAGAGCTCTCTGCCTCAGAAATGATGGTCCCACAGAGGGATTTGGAAAGATCTTTAATCAAATTCCTCTGAAGTCTGGTGAAGTGTGCCAAATAGTTCATCGACCAAAGTGCAAAGGTTGATGAAGTCTACACATGCTTCCCGAATCTGTTCAGCATCCTATTCTCCCTGTTAGGGCGATGAACAGAGGAACTTTGTTCGGCAAGTTCCTTTTTGTGGCCGCCACAATGACCATGGTATCAGCTGGTACTCCCTTACTCCAAAAATCCCTATCCTTGGGTGGTGCCAGAATCCTGTCTGGTCTCTTGGTGATCATCTTAACTGAGTCAGGCAGAGTCATCCAAGAGGTAGATGGGTCAGCTCCACTTCCAGGAATACTGATTCCTCTTGGGAAGGGCTGTCAGCTGAACAACCACACCTTTTGCTTGAGGATCTCAAATATGTTTCCAAATGACACATCATCAGGTGTTAACCTCTGGAACCTTTCCCCTTCACTGAAATCAGTATCTTCTGTGACAGACTCTTGGGAAGAGTCTAATTGCTTCCTTTTGCACTTTGTCTTCCTAGGGACTTCTTTGGTGGGGTGTTCAGGAGAAGTATCGGAAGAAATCAAGATATCCTGAGGGGTATCCTAAAGCTTGAGCTGAATTGAGCTGGCTGTCCCTGTGGAATAGAAAGTTGAGGCTCTTAATGTAAGGTAAACTGGGTCTGGGAAGTAGGAGCAAAGGAAGGTGGATGCATCCTTTTTTTGGAGCAGAGAAAACTTTCTCTACTACTGGGAAAGCAGAATGCTTCTGGGAAAAGAAACTGATATCTCTGAGAAGACATGCTTTCAAACCGTTGATTCCTTCTGACCCGAAGGCAAACCACTAAAGGCAGGGGGCAGAGCTGAGATGTCAAAAGATGAGGCTCCGAGGGGCAGAGACACCTCCAACAATCGTGGAGTTGACTCCAACACCTCGGATCCAGCTCCTATGCAATGGCTCCAAGAGTCATCCAGCTCTGATATGTTTGAAGCCAGTGCACTCAGAGATGGCATTGAAGTAGAAGCTATAATCATCTTTGGGTCCACTAAGGATGATCTAGCATTCTCAGATCCAACTGCTCCAAAACCATAGGTCAGATATGAGAAAATGACAAAATGGATAGTACTAATGAAGGTCTCTGGACCTGATGGGTAAGAGCCAGGAGGACCCCATTTGAATACATGTCAAGAGAAATTTCCTCATCATCCTAGCCACATCTGCTTTGAACAAACTTCTGGAGGATAGAGAAGATGAAGCAATGGACAAAGTCCTTGAGTGTTGGCATCTTTCCAGGAAAGGAGACGGGAGATGAGAGGTTATTTGATCTAGAGTCTGAGAAGATTGGATCCGAGGAGATCCATCTTTATGCTTCTTTGGATCCAATGGGGTCGGTTCTGAGGTTTTAGACTTTGGATCCAAAGAGGAAGTATCGGAAGTTTTAGACTCTGGACCTGATGGGATCAGATCCAGTGATTTAGCTACTTTCAAATGCAGCTCTGAACTCAGAGTAGAAGAGCCTGACGGGTCCGAAGGATATTTTTAGCCTCCTTATCTCCTTTCTTGGGGCTCTGAGCCCCAGATGTTGTATCAGAAGATGATATATGCATTAAACCTCTCAATAGTAATATCACAAATTACCACATAGGTGGCAGTCCCCTTAATACAGAAGGGGTAATAAGAGATCTGGGGACCCAGGTAGATAGTAATCTCTCCTTTGACAATCATATTGCCAAAGTAGTTAGGAAATTCTTCTTTGTGACCCATCTAATTACTAAAGGGTTTGCATCTAGAAATAAAGAGGTTATAGTGCCCCTCTACTCGTCACTCATCAGACCCATCATAGAGTATAATGTCCCATTTGGGATGCACCTCACAAGACACTTCCAACAGCTAGAAAGACCACAAAAGTACCTCACCAAGAGGATTACTGGCCTCAAACATATGTCCTATGCAGACCGACTGAAAAAACTCCGGCTGTACTCAGTGGCATATCGCTTACTCAGAGGTAATCTCTGCCTGACTTACAAAGCCATGTCCAACTCAGAATTGATGAACATGCTCCACCTAAATAAATCCAAGTCACTGGGAGCCATGCGCTCTAGTGAGCTAAACCTTGCCACAACAATAAATAGAACATACTGGAGGGATAGATTCCTGTCAAAGAGACTCCCCATGCTTTGGAACAAAATTCCTATCTACATTAGGCACAGCCCCTGACTAACACTCTTCAAGAGAAACCTTGACGAGTGGATGGGTAACAGAAAATACACTCCTGGGATCACTTCATTGGCTCTGCTTGACAGAGGCTCAGTTAATTAATCAATGGTGTGGCGAAAGCTGACACACTCTGGCTAGGCTTATAAATGCCCTCGGGCAGATAGCCTAGTACCTACCTATGAACTTATAATATTAATTTAGTCTTATGGTCAATAAGGGCCCTTGGATTAAAGCACTTGCATATCTCATATAACCTACTCAGGAACTTCTTCAAAAATAAATGGCTTTGCCCTTGTACAAGTTCCTGATTAAATCTTCCTCGTATGGTCAAGTTATCTACACCTAACTAAACCATTTAATACCATACTATGTCCTTCTCACATATTAAAGTTATTGGCTCTCTCCCTCTCCTATCCAACACCCCCCCTTTTTTCTCCTTCTAAACTAATTTACCTTATCTTGTATTTATACTCCTCACTCCCATTATCCCTGCTTCACTATCTTTTCTAATACTTTCTCCAGTGACCATTTCCCCACCTTGAGATTATTCTTAGCTCCTGTCTTTTTCCATCTGCATTTTGCACTCTCACCTTATACAATAAGTACACTGTAAACCTGTAGAATATACTGATGTCTCTATGTAATCTAATTAACAGATCAACTGGTTATAACTATAGGTATTAATGTTAACCTGCTGCTTGATATTCTTTTTTATCAGAAATCATGTACAGTGGATATAAAAAGTGAACACATCCCTGTTAAAATGCCAAGCTTTTGTGATATAAAAAAAATGAGACCACAATAAATCATTTCAAAACTTTTCCCACCTTTCATGTGACCTATAACCTGTACAATTCAATTGAAAAACAAACAAATCTGTTAGGGGAAAAATATAAAAAATAAAAAACGTACAATAAGCTGGTTGCATAAGTTTGCACACCCTTTGTTGAAGCACCTTTTGATTTAATTACAGCATTCAGTCTTCTTCGGTAGGAGTGTACAGCATGGCACATCTTGACTTGGCAATATTTGCCAACTCTTCCTTGCAAACGTGCTCCAAATCTGACAGATTGCAAGGGCATCTCTTGTGCATAGCCCTCTTCAGGTCACCCCAAAGATTTTCCATTGGATTTAGGTCTGGGATATGGCTGGGCCATTCCAAAACTTTAATTGTTTCTGCTGAAGCCATTCTTTTGTTGATCTGGATGTATGCTTGGAGTCATTGTCATGTTGAAAGGTGAAATTCGTCTTCAACTTCAGATTTCTAGCAGACACCTGAAGGTTTTGGGCCAAAAGTGACTGGTATTTGGAACTGTTCATAATTCCATCCACCTTGACTAAAGCTCCAGTTCCAGCTGAAGAAAAGCAACCCCAAAGCATGATACTGCCACCACCATGCTTCACCGTGGGGATGGTATTCTTTCGGTGATGGGAAAATGCTTCCGTCTTGCAACCCTACCCCACAGCCCAGACATATGGAAAATACAGGAGATTGTTGTCACATGTAGTACACAACCAGTACTTGCCAGAAATTCCTGCAGCTCCTTCATTGTTGCTGTAGGTCTCTTGGCAGGCTCCTTGACCAGTTTTCATAGTCTTTTCATCAATTTTGGAGGAACGTCCAGTTCTTTGCAATGCCACTGTTGTCCCATATTTTCTCCACTTTTTGATGACTGTCTTCACTGTGTTCTATGGTATATCCAATGCTGTGGAAATGTTTTTGTACCTTCTCCTGATACCCTTGAACAATGAGCGCCCTTTGATGCTTTGTAAGCTCTCTGCGAACCATGGCTTTTGCTGTAGCAGCAACCGAGTAAATGTCAGGAAAATCCTACTAGGACAGCTGGGGTTAATCAGAGTCTCTTTAATTGATGGCAGTTGTACACCCAAGAAGACTGAATGCTGTAATTAAATCAAAAGGTGCTTCAACAAACTATTAGTTTAAGGGTGTGCACACCTATGCAACCAGCTTATTGTATGTTTTTTATTTTTTATATTTTTTCCCCTAACAGATTTGACTGTTTTTCAATTGAATTATACAGGTTATAGGTCATATTAAAGGTAGTAAAAGTTTTTAAATGATTTATTGTGGTCTCATTTTTTTATATCGCAAAAACCTAGCATTTTAACAGTGGTGTGTACACTTTTTATATCCATTGTATATGGAGGTCATTTTTCACTAAATGCGGCCAATGCAAATTTTCTTGTACTTTTTAATTCTATTACATCTCTATATATTTTTTATAATTACCTATGAAGCTTTTCTCCCCGAGCCTCCCCTGAAAATGGGCTCTGTCCTAGTCAGACATTTCCGGTAACCAAATGTTAAATAAAATAAAATAAAAATTACCACTGCTGGTAATCCCTCTTCTCTCTCTCACTTTTTTAGGTATTTCTCCATTATTTACCATTGTTGGTATTTTTCTCTTTTAATTAATTAGTTAAAAAATTCTCTTTCCTTATCTTTTTCTTTATGAACTTTTTAGTAGTAATATCAGAAAAACTTTCGGGTTTCAAAAATTTAAGGCCTGCAACCATGAGATCCACTTGTCTGAGGCAATATACACTATAAAAGTGTAAGAAGGGCAAGAGAGGATAAGCTAAAGGGACAGAAGGCTGAAAATTCAAATATAGAGGATTATTAGAAATAAGATTTTTAAATTACTCACAAACTTCAAGTAGTACTCAAGAGCTAACAGTGACCAATGTCCAAACGCAAACCCAGCAAATGAGATCTGAGGTATGGTAGAGGACGAGTGCATAATGGGTAAGAGAGGAGCACAAGAGCTTTCAGTGTTCCACGAACTGAAAAAACATGGCCAGTCTGATCTGAACCCAACAGTTGAAGAATGAATGAAAATGACATCATCATACTTACTGGTTGCCTTAATTACTAGATCTTCTACAAAATATGTAACAGTTGTCTGGTGAAGTTTATATAGAAGAAAATGTTCACTTTGTTTCTTAATCTTTCAGTAAAAGTCTTTGTCTACTTATTTTTTTAATAGGTGAATTGTAGTTTAGCTACTTTCATTTTCACCTAATTGTACGGAATAAGCTAGAAACTGGCTATTCAGAGCAACCAGCCTCAGTGCTTAACCAAAATGTCAAAAAGAAGAAAACATTCCCAACCTTCAGGTACATTTTTTCTCTTTCAGATAATTTTATAAATACAGTCAGGAACACTAGAGCAGCAATCTATTCATTATCTAAACTGTTTTATTAATTTAATTTAGTGATCGAGATTGGGATGTCTACAAATGAGAGCAACAAGCTGAAAAATACTACTGAGGCCATTATTTCATTTACTTCTGTCAAGAACATATACTGGAAGTATTCACCAAAAGGGGGGGGGAGAAGACAGTGTGTGTGAATGCAAAAGGCAGTTAACTAGTCATAGTGAAATGATCGCTGATGAGGTTTGTTGGGGGTTGGGGAAAGTACAGCTGTGTATACTTACCATAAATGTAGATGTTCAAGTGTATTCACTGTTGCAGTCATCACACTTGGGTTATCTGTCTGCAGGTAGCCCTCAGTCAGCCTGAATACCAGAGACTTAGTATTTCTGCGTCAGTTGCTGTTGCTCCAGGACTGAAGTCACGGGTATAAAAACAGGCAGCCGACGCCATTACATCAGTTTTTCTTGCCCGAAATGTCGGGAGCCCCCAACAGGGAGCTAAGGTATGGTGGAAAAAACACCACCAGTAAAAAGTAAATACCAATAGACCTGTAAAGGGTGAGTAATACAGATAGAGAAGGAGAAAGAGAGAGAGAGACAAAGGGGCTGGAGGGTGGGAAACCAGGACTGCAACAGTGAATACACTCGAACATCTACATTTATGTTAAGTGTACACAACTATACTAGGTTCTTCATGTTTCACTTTTGCAGTTATCACACTTGGGTTGATTCCCAAAGCTGAAGAGTGGGTGGAGGCAGTCAAGAAGAGTTGGGGCTGGCTAGTATGCCCTGCAGGACTGCTGTTGCAAACCCACCCTGGATTTGGAAAAGATAGCAGGTGGTAATGCTTGGTGAAGGTGTGAACAGAACTCCAGGTAGAAGCTTCCCAGAATGTCCCTGGTAGGGACACCCCTGAGGAATGCTGCAGAGGTAGAAATTGCCCTAGTGGAATGCGTTCTGACCCCCTGAGGGGTTTGTTTCCCATGGTGTTTGTAACAGAAATGGATACAGTGTGCTATCCATTTGGAAATTGTTTCTTTAGATATGGCCTTGCCCTCTGCCCCTGGTGCAAAACTGACTAGTAAATGGTCAGATTTCCTGAAGGACATAGTCCTATCAAGGTAGAATCTGAGCTGTCTGTGCATGTCTAAAGAGTGCAGGATCCTTTCCCCTTTATTATGAGGATTAGGAATGAAAGTTGGCAAATGGATTGGTTGGTTGAGAGCTACACTGGATACCACTTTAGGCATAAAAGTAGGGTAAGTCCTTAGGGAGACCCTGTCAGCATGAAAAATAATGAAGGGTTCCACAGCCACAAGTGCTTGTAACTCAGACACTCTTCTAGCTGAAGTGATGGCCAGAAGCAAGGCTGTTTTCCAAGAGAGGAATTTTAACTCTGCTGATGCTGCAGGCTCAAAGGGGGGGGGGGGGGCACGAGCTTTTCCAGTACAAAGTTAAGGTCCCAAGGGGGAGGGGGGGCTCTCCTTGGGGGCCTTAAGTTGTTGGCCGCTCTCAGGAACTGTTTGATGAGAGGGTGAGAGAAGAGAGGTGGCTCAGAGTTGTAAGGAGCCGAGATGGCAGAGGCATGGATCTTAATGGAAGAGAAGGATAGGCCTCTGTAGAGTAGATCTGCTAGGTAATCCAGGATTAAAGGTAAGAAGGGCAGTGCTGTGTCCACTCCTTTAGAGTGAATCCAGGAACAATACCTTTTCCACTTATCGGCATAGGATTTCCTTGTACTGGGTCTTCTGGCTTCAATAATGATGTCCAGCACCTGCTTTCTTAGGCTGGTCACAGGGGGAGAATTCAAGGAATAAGCCAGGCTGCAAGGTTCAGGGTTTGCAGTTGGGGATGCATGATCTGTCCCTCCTGCTGCGTGAGGAGGGTTGGGATCTGGGGTAGGTGTCAAGGTGGTATTGGTGACAGGCTGTGCAGAAGTGGGTACCTGTGCTGGCATGGCCAGTCTAGGGCAATCAAGATTGCCCTTGGTCTGTCCTATCTGAGTAATATTCTTGAAAGAAGAGGCAGAGGGGGAAAAGCATAGATTGAGAGCTTTACCCACTGGAAGGATAGGGCCATCCACTTTTCAGGCCCTGCTGTGAGGTGGCCTGGTGCAGAATTTGCTGATCTGGTGACTGTAGGAGGAGGCAAAAAGGTCCACCTCCGGGGTCCTGCATTTCTGGGTTAGAAGGTTGAAAGTGCTGGGGTCTAACTGCCACTTGTGTGGGTCTAGGAGA
Source organism: Protopterus annectens (assembly GCF_019279795.1). NCBI lineage: Eukaryota > Metazoa > Chordata > Ceratodontiformes > Protopteridae > Protopterus > Protopterus annectens. The sequence goes on from NC_056744.1 coordinate 775,845,437, forward strand.
TTTCTGCTTAAGTCGTCTGCCAGAGAGTTTTGTTTGCCTGGCAGAAATTGAGCTTGCAGATGAATATGCATGTCCAAGGCTGTGTTCCACAGAGTCAAGGCTAGCTTGCAGAACGGGTAAGAGTGGGTTCCTTCCTGCTTGTTGATGTACCACATAATTGTGGTGTTGTCTGTTTTTATTAGCAGGGATCCTGGTGAGAGTAGGGATCTGAAAGCTGTCAGAGCGTGCTGAACAGCTAGCATCTCTTTTTGGTTGATGTGCAGATGAATTTGACTTGGGCTCCAGTGGCCCTGAATGCACTTGTCGTCCAGATGTGCCTCAACAGGCATAGTCTGATGCATCTGTGTTTAGGGTCTGGGTGGCGTGGAGTTGTGTAAAGCGAAGTCCCTTGTTGTGGTTGCATGCTGCTGCCCACCAAAGAAACTCTGTCCTTAGACAAGGTATGATGCTTTTCAGGTCCTGAGAATGTTGGCATCAAAGACTTTTTAAGTACCATTGTACTTTCCTCATATGCAGTCTGGCATATGGAATTAATAGAATGCAAGAAGCCAGGAACCCTAGAGCCTGCAGGATTTTCCTTGCAGATAGCTGGGTTCTGCTGGCCATTTGAGCGAAGCAGTATGTTAGATTGGCTTGTTTTCTGGAGTAAGGAATGCCATCTGGGATGCTGTGTCCAAGCTTGCTGCCAGGAATACAATCTTTTGACTGGGGACTAGTTTTGATTTCTTTTTGTTGATAGTGTACCTCAGTGAGATTAGAAGGTTCTTTCTGACTGTCTGCCTGAATCAGGCAATCGTCCAAGTAAGGGTATATTTGAATGTTTCTCTGTCTGAATAGGCAATGGCTGAAGTCAGCCATTTTGTGAAGACTCTGGGAGCAGTGGATAAGCCAAACGGATGTGCAGTGAACTGATAATGCATAGATCCTGCCCTGAAACGTAGATATTTCCTGCATGATTCCCTGACTGGGATGTGCAGATAGGATTCTTTTCGGTCCAGGGTGGCTAACCAGGCATCTTTGGACAGCATAGGAAGAAGCTGCTGAAGGGTGAGCATTCTGAATTTTGGCACCACCACGCAGGTGTTTAGAAAGGAAAGATCTAGGATTGGGCACGAAGTGCCCTCTTTTCTGGGTACCAGGAAAAGTCTGGAATAAAACCCTTGACCTATCTGTTCTGCAGGAACAGGTTGAATTGCCGTTATGGAGAACAGGGAATGAACTTGGTTTTGTGCCTCTGCCCACTGGTTTGGAGAATGGTCTGGGAACCCTTTTGGGGCTGGCAGTGTGTGGAAGTAAAATTTGTATCCCTGGGATACAATGTTGAAGACCCATTGGTCTTTGGTGATGGAGGTCCAGTTTTTTGCATGGTGGGCAAGTTTTCCTCCTAGGAGCATAAGCAATTAGGCAGAGGTGAGGAGTGGAGTTGAGAAGTCATTGTGAATTCTTTCCGTAAGGGGGTGGCTTAGTACTCCCTTTTTTAGAAGTGGAGGTACTCCATTGCTTAGATCTCTGCATACCCTGAGACTGTAATCTGGGGGGTCTGTTTCTCCTGGGTCTAGTTTGAGATGGCCTTGAAGGGGCTGGGAAGGACCAATGTTTCGAGGGGCAATGCCTACTGAATATCTTGGAGGCTGCACCTGCAAAAAATCTTTGACTGTCTGCATAGACTTAGCTTTTTCTTCCATCTTTTTTAGAACCTCTTCTGCTCTGGTGCCAAATAAATTGTCCTTATTCAAAACAGCATCTAGTAATTTTGATTTGACATGGTTTGCCAAGGTCTAATCCTTAAGCCAAGCATGCCTTCTCAGTACAGAACCAGTGACTGCTGCCCTGCAAGATGCTTCTAGGGCGTCAAACCCACATTGCAAGGTTTGCTTGCTTACTTGGCTTGAAGAATGCATAAGCTCCTGTAATTCTTTATTTTCTGCAGTCTGTAAAGGTCGATAATTTTTGCTTAATAAGTTCCATAATATGTTTCTGGTATTTCAGCATGTGAAACTGACAATTCAATTCCCTAATGGCGAGAGTTGAAGAGGTGTATACTTTTTTACCCCATCTGACAAAAGCTCAGGAATCCCTGTCTGAAGGAGTGGGATTCTTAGTTGTAGTTGCTTTTATACCTTTAGGCCCTTGGGGAATGACCTCTGGGTCAGCAGTAGGATTTTTGAAAATAAATTTGTGAGAGTCAGAGACTCTGTAGTACCTGTCTGGTTTCCTTGGAGCAGGGGGTAAAGTATCAGGAGTTAGACTGGATTCCATAAAGACATCATCCGAAACATCCAAAAGTGGAGGGATAGCTAAAGGTCTATGTTGTGGCAAATCTAAAAATTCTCCGAGTCTCTTTTTGGACTGAGGATAATCCTGGCATTCCCAGTGGAAGTGCTCTCTTAAAGTATGTAGGGTTTCACCAAAAGAAAAATCCTCAGGAGGAGAAGCAGAGGGAATGGATTCCTCTGCATATAAATCCTCATAAGCAGATAAAGGCAGGTCTTCATATTCAGAAACCTCAGAGTCGTCGGATGCTTGGTCAGTTAAAGCTGCTGGGGACAGGTCTCTTTTTCTCTTAGTAGGAGAAGGCTGGCTTCCCCTAATCAGCATGATCAGGTCTTCTGCCATTTTAAGCATTTGAGATTGTGTCCAAGAAGCAGGTGCTTCAGATTGGGTCGTCGTTTTTTTAGGCATAGCTAGCACTCTTGTCCTTAGAAACTCAGTAGTTTTAGACAAAACTGAAGACGGAAAAGAAGTCATCGGTTTGGGTCAAATATCGGTAATGCGAAGAACTTCCTCAGAAGCGAGTGCATGCACAGCGGCTCCGGACCCATCCAAGGTAGAGACAACCGCAGGATCCATAGACAAAGAAGAGTCTTGCGGCATACAAGACTCCGAAAGGGTCTCGGTAGCTGCTTACGAATCCATCGAAGCGGGCATCAGGGGCTGCAAAAGCACCTCACTGAGTACTGGCGAACTAGTGACTAGCATAATGGAAGCGTCATCTGCAGTTTTGGACCTGTGCTGTCTGTCTCTGTCTCTATCCTTACCGAAGCCATTTTGGAATATGGAGATCGAGAGCGAAAGTATTTAGCGACAATAAGGGACCGATGACAAATAGTTCGGGAGTTGAACAAAGCACAAGACCGACAGCAAGAAATGTCGTGGTCTGGGCCTAAACAGGTGATGCAGTAAGAATGGAAATCTAAGTGTGGCATTTGCTTTCCACAGGCGAGACAACTGTTAACTTTTTCTGACATCGGTTAGAGCAAGAAAAAAGGATCCTCAACAAGGTACTTAGCTTTAGAAGACTTCAAGACGATTCAATTCAGAAACGAAAACTCAGGTAGCGGCCGACCGGCACTCATTCGAACTGCTTCTGCTTCGGTCTCCTCAGCAAGAAAGACTGATGTAATGGCGTCGGCTGCCTGTTTTTATACCCCTGACCTGACGTCAGTCCTGGAGCGACACCAACCGACGCAGAAATACTAAGTCTCTGGTTTTCGGGCTGACTGAGGGCTAGCTGCAGGTAGATAACACAAGTGTGATGACTGCAACAGTGAAACACGAAGAACATCTGCAGGTATGTCTGACAGTAGAAAGACCAAATGCATTACAGTGGCAATCTTTGCTTTTCTTTTCATCACAAGCTACATTTTGAGACATATTTTGAGGAATGGGGAGGTAGGCTGTGTGAGACAGTACAGAGTAATTATAATTGAATTTTTAAAGATATGGCTCGTCAGGGAAAGGCAGTGTCTGCCTCTCTGATCAAATAATTGAAATCCATTACTAAGCCCATTAAGTTTTTCACCTTCTTCACAAGCACACTGACCGGACACACAACATTTTCTTTGTCTTTTAGAATGCAACTTATAAACTCTCATTCTCCCAAAGCAAATGCTTTTAGATTTAGGACCTAAATATGCACATTTTTAACTTTTACTCACAAGGGTAAAATACGTACTGAATAAGATCAAATATATCATGAATTTATAACTATAGGAGTGAATGTGGCTTATGATTCAACAAACACCAAGTAGAAAACTGAGCTGAGGACACCCATTATTATAAACTCAAAGGCAGACTTGTCATAAAGCATGAGTCTGCAGTATCCTGTTGACTGCCTCTCCTCATGCCCATGTAGGATTTTTACCTCTATTGCAAACCATTCTGGTTAGCATTAGCTTTGACCCGGTACCACAGTCATTTCTGTCAGAAAAATACCATAGAACTTCGTTTCTATTACTGCTGAAAACTGACAATGTGATTTAATACTGAGATTTGTGTATGCATATAATAGCAGTCTTACAAAACTGTGCGTAATTTCAAAGTTTGTTTATGCAAACCCTGACTGAAGATGATACCAGCCCTTAATGTACACATTTGAATATTCTAAAATTATTCCTGAACGTAATGACTTTGCAATATCTGGGACCTGTCTAGATATGGTATGCAATTAACTACAAGTCAATGATGAAAAAGGTGATTGGATGCAATACACTTATCCATTTAGCAAAACTCAGTAAATGTTTGCATCAGTGAAGAAACCAGGACAATGGTCAGTGTAAGCACAGCTACTAGCTTAAGAGGAATACAAATGCAACACTTTAGACACTGTAAATAACTATGAATACATAAGGTAAGACAAACAGTTCCCCAATGAACTATTTACAAATGGGATCCTCGGAATAACTATAAAGCAATGCATACAACACGTGTAATTACTTCAATATACTGCAACTCAATGAATAAGGCTTTTGCTTCACATCTCCTAGGTGGTGAGAACACTGCTGATCTCCACTCAGTATTTACAGGGAGTTTACATATGTAAGTATTTTCAGAACATATTCCAGTTTCTTCCAAAAACATGATGGTTGACTGACTCCTCTAAAAATTATCAGTATGTAATGAACTTATCTTTGCCCTTGTCAACCAGGTTGTGGCTGTAAAGGATTGGACAAAGAATAGTTCACTCATTTCTTTATGATGTGATATATATATATATATATATATATATATATATCTATATATATATATATGATTTTACATTATCATTGCCTGGCACCCC